>NW_014557306.1:321348-469555 GCF_001313825.1 Dinoponera quadriceps | reverse complement strand
AAAAAGGGGGGGGGGGGTCGATGAAATGTGTAAAATCGTGGGGAGAGCATATATCGGCGACGATTTGCGACGACAACGACGGGCGGCAATACCGAGTGGATAAAGAGAGATAAAGCCGAAGAGGGATCTACCTTAAACAAACTGCTAAACAAGCGAGGACCCCCCGGCAGACGCGATTGTTGAACAAACCGGGGGGAGGCGGCTCCGCGATATTTATCGGCGAGCGGAGCGGCGGGTGTTCGCGCGCCCACCCGCACGCGTGTATACGAATGAACGAACGAACGAATAAGCGAGCGAGTGAACGAACGTACGTACCTACGGACGGACGGACGGACGGACATACGTACGTACGTACGAGAATCCCGACGATCGAGGATCCCGCGGCGAAATTTATTAGAATCGTCGCGCCGTAGGCGAAGTGTCGTTTAATCCTGATGCACTCCGTTCGGCCAGCCACCCGGCAGCCTCGTCTGCTCGTAAAGCACGTTCGGATCCGCGATCAACCGCGATTTCGGGAGCACCCGTTGTGCAGGATTTCCAGTTGCGCCGCGCCGCCGGTCGCCGCCGACGGCAAATCTTGCACTATACAAACCCCGGTATATCTACGCGAAGGTACACGACTCTAATACATAGTTCAGCACTCTATCTACATACGTGCGAGCTAACATCGCGCTAGCCTTCCCCGTTTCTCTCCCCCNCCCCGTTTCCCCCCCCCCCCCCCCGTCTCTCTCGCTCACTCGCTCGCTCACTCTCTCCCTCTTTCTGCCTATCTATCTGACTCTCTCACTCCCTCTCGCATCCCGCCCTTTCCATCCCCTGTTCCTAACCCTGTGCCGAACACGCCCCGAAACTGCATCGTGCATGAGCCACCACGCTGTGCACGCAGGCACGCACTCACGGACGCATACGGGGCACATGAGCGCGCGTTTGTCTCTGCGCGGCTCGGCCGCTGCGGCTTACTGCAGCCTGGAACATTATTCAAGGGATAATCCATTCCTTATATATTAAACTACGGAAGGACGATCTATTGGCGCGATAGATCACGGCGCTCGAAATTCGTCGGGAATCCCCGCTGTTCCCCTATTTCTCTTTCTCTCTCTCTCTCTCTCTCTCTCTCTCTCTTTCTCTTCCTCCTTCCCTCTCACGCATTCGCTCCCTTGTCCTTTCTCTCGTTGTCTCTCTGTTCGGCGAAGGAAACTGTCAGGGATGGCCGCTTCGCGAAGATGAAACGCGAAGCTTTCGTCTAAAAGAAACTGCGATGGCTTTAAATATTTTCATCCAGGGGATATTTTGTCCTCCATCTCTCTCTTTCTCTCCCCCTCTCTCCCCCTTTCCCTCCCTCCCTTCCTCTTTCTCTTTTTGTCCTTTACGTATTAATTCTTGATAAATCTGAATTAATAATACAGTATCGTCATAACTGTATCTTTTCGGAATGGATAATTTCTTGTTGCAGCTCGTTATAACTTCTAATAATATTTTAATCATTTCAGTTGAGCGCTGTGTGTGCGCGCAGTACAAAAATATACCAAGGAAGAGATGAGAGGGGGGGAGAGAGAGAGAGAGAGAGAGAGCCCTTTCATTCTTGAGAAATCTAATTCATCGTTTCATCTGGAAATGATTTCTTTAATTACGGCTCGCAACCGAGATGTTGCGAGACGGCTATTTTTAATTCATTTAACTGGAACCGAAGTCTGTTGATTTTGCGTGTGAAAGTAATATGAACTCGGCGTCTAATAAGGTCTCTGACCTAGGCCGAAAATTAATTTTACATGTCACTTAACTCCGCGGACCATTTACTTCGAAAGTGGCACGAGTCATTTTGTGCGGGCCATAAAATCTAAATTAAATAAGACATGGCTATGCAGTCCCTCTTTCTTTCCGTCTCGGGGAGGGACACAGGATGTGTCTATTTTTACTGAATATCCAAAATGTGACTTACGTCGCTTCAGAATGAAAGGACTCATCTAATAATACGACTATCTCACGAGAGATTAAAATCTAAGATAATTACTTAAATTAATTTCTCTTTCGCGAAGAAACCTCTCAGACGACTGTTAAGTCACATCGATCGATTGGAATAATAATCATTCGATACGCAAGCGTTGAGTTACGGCTCAGGGACGGACTGTTGACGTTGCCGTAATTGACGTCGTGAAACGCGAAGAATGACATTTGCGCATGCACGCGTTGAAAATATAATTTTTATATATATATATATATATATTATATATATATATATATAAATTTTCGCGAATGATTCTATCCGGCGACACACCATGAAGTTTAACAAATTACTTGGAAACAGATTTGCGTCGTTTTTTTCGAGTTAAATGTTGCTGCGATATTCTGAAAGCGTAATTACGTAAAACACAAAGAATTTGTACAGAAACGACATAACCTGTTT
Source organism: Dinoponera quadriceps (assembly GCF_001313825.1). Classification (NCBI taxonomy): domain Eukaryota; kingdom Metazoa; phylum Arthropoda; class Insecta; order Hymenoptera; family Formicidae; genus Dinoponera; species Dinoponera quadriceps. Next base: position 467,151 of record NW_014557306.1, on the reverse strand, counting down.
TTTAATCATTCTTACACCCTGCTTTGATAATTCAACGGACCACTGTACAATGAGAAAAATTTCCATCGGATAAACTGAATAAATGATATATCCGATTGTTATTTTTATTGTCCGATCAAGTAATGGATACCTTTATCCATGATGAAGTTACTGATGAAACCTAATCGGAAATTAGTCGCCCTTTGTATACATCCGTTGTGATTTTCATCGGACAAAGGCGCGACTTGATCGGATGAAATGACGAAATGATCGGACATTGCACTTGATCGGATATATTCGTTTGTTACTTTTCAATTGGATTATATCCGATCAGATATGATCGAATATTTTTCTCCGTATAATTAATTTATCCGAAGTTCGACCGGTTAATTGCGTTAAGCGCAAATTCGCATTTAGATCTCACGGGAGCTACGATTAACGATTTACAAAGCCAGCCGAGAAAGAGGTATAGCCTTAGAGTATCCAATGTTTTCGCGAAAAGCGAAATGATCGCGACGCGACGTCGCGTCGCGGCTCACAGCCCGGGAGGTCTTTGTACCTCGGGGTGTACAAGGACGGTGCCCATGAAGTCGTCGTCGATTTGGATTACGGGGTAATTTCGGCCGGATCGAGAGGCCACTCAACTCTATTGAAATAATACACAGTGCGAAGTATTTATACCGGAGAGCCTTGTTCTCTCGACGGGAGAGCTGGAGGAAACGTGAGAGAAAGAGACAGAGAGGCAGAGAGAGGGAGAGAGAGAGCTGCGGTTCAGTAGAAGGACGAAGAGGAGGGAAGGGAAGGAAGAAAGGAAGGAGAGGTTCTTACAGCTCGAATACAAATATACGAACCCACCGACGCTTACCTTGAAACTCCCTCCTCGTCGTCCCTGAATCGTGAACGTAGAATTGTCCGCGCCGCGATTCTCCTCCGAGCGCGCCGGAGTACGATTAGTTAAGAATAGATGGGTCGATAGTCGGACGGACTATCGCGTTTGTTGCGGATCCGAAAGTCTCGTAAGACTCATGTTCAGTCAACGGCATCGACTGACGATGAGCGTGGAATCTCAGTGAGGGACAAATCGCGTGGATTCTACGAAATCCAGGCGCAAACATCGAATAGTGCAACGCTAAATTGTTTTCGCCTACAAACGAACAATCGAAGATGATTCTTCGATGTAATCCTCGATGATTATTTGGACATTTATTTTTTGTATTAGGTTTTTGTAAATAACGGATTTCCTGTGTCCCAATAAACACAGTGATAATCTTTAATCGACGATCTCTTAATTCACAGATTAGCTCGGCTCGTCGTGAAATGTTAATTGTGTCGAAACCGACGGGAATGGATGATAAGCGTTACATCACATAAAAATAGACCATATCCGTGCTATTTAACAATAATAAAAATGTGGATAATGTTAACACAATTCCCTGGTGGAACAATCAACCGTGCAACAAGAGAAGGAGAGAGAGAAGGACTAGATAGCGGGGGCTACGATTTTTCTCATCGGTCGATACGGAAAGTTGGAGGCACGTGAAAAAGGCAGAATAAATGCGAGAAGAAAGATTTACATCGGTGAAGAAAGAGGACAAAAGGGAATATTTTATTAACGGCGCAAAAATGACCACGGTCGAGGAAGAGAGCGTGTACTTTTTAGAAGAAACCTTCTGCGCCGTGTATGAAGTACAGATTACACGAACGTAATACCGCCATTGTTGCAAAGAGCGGCGGTAGTTTTATACGCGGAGCACGGTCCTATTCCTGCAATTTTACTCGACCGTTACGCACGCGGCCGCATAAAAATTCATTCGAATGATCAAGAAATCTTCCCTCTTCCTTCCCTTTTGCCCTCCTCTTTTCGGCGTCGACGGAATCACAACTAACCCTATACCACGCTCTCTACGGATTTTTCCTGCGCTAAGAAGAACGGATTTAAAATTATATTCTGGAGCGCGGGGCGGATCTAAGAAAAATTGAAAAAAATTTATACATATACTAATGGAAGAAAAGAAAAAGGGAAAAATAATGCACGGAGAAAGGACGAGAAGATTTGCGAAACGCGAAGGATCAAATCTCCAAGAGAAATGCCGGCAAATCCCGGAACCTTCCCGCGTCTCCTGGCCGAGCGCGAATCCTCAAATTTCGAGATGAAAAATCCGGCCGCGTTATTACATCCACGGAACGCTCGGCGTTTACATCGCCACCCCCGCGTCCCGGGCGCCCCCTGGCCGCCCCGTCGTCGGGACTCCCCTCGCGGCAGGAAGGGAGGGTTCGTTTCTCTTCGTTTTGCTCGAAACGGCGCCACAGGTTGCCAGGAGAGGGTCCTCGCGTGCCGCATTTTGCAGTCCGAAATGGTTCGCTCGACCAGCACGAACTGGTAATGCAGCCGATACTTTTCAAATATCGATACTCGCGCGCGCGCGCGTTTAATATTTAACAAATAAAAACATTCCCTGCGGAATCAAATTACCGCCGACGGATCTCTCTCAACCAACCGACTCTCTCGCGGTCGTAGATTTCTCCGCGATGATAACGCCGAGGCAACAATAGTCTTTAACCAATTAACGATGGACGGGACGAAAGAGTCGAGCTCTCCGCGAATTCGCGATTCTTCAGCGGAACAAAGAAAAACAGCAAACCGTATTCTACTCGGTTAATTTCGAGTAGACTTTACTTTAACGGAACTTTAATTTGAGATTTAATTGCGAAAATATTTCACATCGAAAGTTGAAGAACTTCGCCTCCGTCGAACGCGCGCGGATGATTTTGCGAGAGAGGGGAAGGGGGAGCAGCGTCTATACCGGCTTCCTCGACTGGTGGAAAAAAAATTCACTCAACACTCGCACAGGAATGTCTCTTCGTTGAAATCCCATCCGCGTGCTCCAGCGAGATCAAAATGTTCGTGGATAACGAAACATCGCGTGAACATTATTTCTAGATCCGCCCCTGGCAATAACGGCGAGGGGTTGTTTTGCTCTCGTCAGTTCTCACACGTATCGCGAATTGTGCACACGCGGCGGCGCCATTATTATCAGTCGCGAGATAGCGCGACGGAAGGAAACGCTAATCGGCGCGCATCGCTCGTAAACTATTTAGGCTCTCACGCCCCGTCAGTAATGACAACCCTTTCGCGCCCACGATTGATATCGCGCCGAATAAAAAATTCATTATGTCCGGAAGAGCGAGCGCGAACGACGGCTGCTCATTCACTCACTCACTTGCTCGCTCGCTAGCTAGCCGGCTTACTCGCTTAACCGCTCGCTCGCTCGCTCGCCAACGCGATAGCGCGCTAATTTTTTTTTTCAAACTCGATTTGTTGGAAATCTCTTTTTTCCCCGAGGTGCGATCGAGGTAATTCTTTTGCACGGCATCATGGGAAATCGCGATGCGTTACGAGCGGCGCGAACGATACGGCTGATAACACGTCGATTTGACGTTTAGTGAGAAATGAGAAACGGAAGGCTAATTCTCGTTCTTTTTATTTTTCTTCTTTTTTTCCGTACTAATTCAACAACGCACACTGTAGAACTTACACGCTCGTGTACGCGCGCGTGTACATGATGAGAATTATAATTATGCATCTGGTTAATAATATTAAATATAATGTTGCATTACAGTGAAAAAATATGATACACCGTAATAAAAGAAACCTAATTATATATTATTATTATTATGAGCTCTCTCTCTCTCTCTCTCTCTCTCTCTNCCCCTCTCTCTCTCTCTCTCTCTCTCTCTCTCTCTCTCTCTCTCTCTTCAGACTCTCATCGGCGCAACAAAGAGTCTCGTTTATTTCCCTCGCGTAATAATTATTCTACGCCGTTGCTATTCGCGTAATTCGCTCTTTATATCAAGCGAAAAGTACTCACGATCCGTCGTCGATAATATATTTATTTAATATTAAGCAATTTAACACGCAGCAGATAGCGAAACATCAGATTATTATCAACGCTCATCGCGATGCGAGAGAGTAATTCTAATTGCCGGCATTAATATTTAGACTTCCGTCAGAGCGCAATAAAGAATGTGGCAGATCTAATTTGTTCTAATTATTTTACACCGCGTTCGATGATAATGATGATTCACCGCGTCGTCACGTTCTCATAATTTTCACGTTGTAGCAGCAAACGCGCGGGCCGCGCGATTATTTCAATGATCTATTAATATTTAAGGTTGATCCGTCGCGATTATTTCGTGCGTTCGAAAAAAGGGAGAAAAAAAGGGATGCGTTATAAAATTTGCATGCTCGATGTTGCACGAGAAATTAACACACTCTGTTACGGCTTTACTCAATAAAACAGTACTTTTTCGTCGAACTCTTTTCTCCTCCATTAGTTGGCCATTACTATTAATAGTGTTATTATTATTGTATTAGCGCATAATTCGGCGTTTCGATAATAACGCCGTTGCAAGCCGACGTACGCACGCACACACGCGCGCGCGCGCGCGCACGCACGCATGCATCCGCTGTACACGTTTCTATAGTTACGTGACTACCTGTGGCATCGGGAAAAGTGCAACGAGACCGAAAAACGCGCGCCGGGCGAAATCCGGGTGGGAGAAAAAGAGAGAAAGAGAGCATGAAAAGCATTTATCGTCGTCCTGGGGAGAACCTTTTAAAGACGAACTCGAGAGAAGTACGTGTCTCGAATGAGATGTAAAGTGAAAAAAAAATTGTTCTCGTTGAAATCAGTTATTTTCGGCGCTAACCATATTTTCGGTTATTCTAACAAAAAAAATGACAGCAGCAATACACATATAAAGATATTATCATTAATTCATTATAATAACATTTATTACAAAAAATCGTTTTTACGACTATAATTAATTCGCTGTTATTTGAGACTATGATTGTAATCACAAATACCAGACACGCTTTTTTCTCAACGAGATTCCTGCATCTGCATAATTTCGACGTCTGATTTTTTTCAATCCAATTTTTTAATGGGAAAGATTTCCTATCATTCGGAGAAATTCTATATACACGTCGGATTTTATATTATATTAAGGGGGAAGTCACGCTCATTATCTACACTTGGGGAAATATTCAAGTTAAAGGAAGCATAAAGTCCGAATGTGTTGCTTTAATCGGCCGCTTTATAAATGCCGGTGTCGATGCAATCGACGTTCCTGCATAATATCGGCGATATGCGCGCTCACGCGCGGGATAACATCGCGGTATCTCGAACGGCCCTAACTGCGCTTCGGATGCAGACGCAACGAGCGCAAATAAAGCCGGATGCCGAAAAGCGTCGTTCGCCGCGCCGGACGATTCGTTAAGCGATAATGACGAGCCAATAACGGAACGCGTCAACAGACTCCGGCTATGTAAATGCGAAACAATCCGATTCGCGCGTGCGAATTACGATTCCAGTGACGGCCCGCGGAGCAACACCTGCCTGCGATTTTCGAACAAGCCGCCGAGTACACGGCCGTCTCAAAGGTATACGTCCCAAGGGTCGTCGCTTCGAACGTGGACCGTCGTCCGAACGAAAGACGCGCGAGTGCTCTTATACAGGGTGTCCCGAAACGATCCTTCGACATGCCTTTCCAGATAGGAATTCCTTACATCGAAACAAAACTTCTAAATCGAATTTTCAGAATTTCTTTCTAAATTGTTAATTCGGAATTTTAATTTTAACTTTTCAATAAATTCGCGTTGTCGATTTCTCGGCTTCCTTAATGTTGGATGTTGGATTTGAATAACGATCTGTTTCACCTATATGTTTCGCCTATAATTATAATGAATTTGGAAAAATGCATGTGAGGGAGATCGACGATTCGAGGAATCTCTTTTCGAAAAATGTCACTCTCTTTTGAGATTCCCTCGATTTTCGTTCGATCGAATCCGGTCCGACGGACGATCGTTACTTCCATCGCATCCGACGGCGATAAGTTGCGAAATATCGAAACACGTGACGCGAATATTCGATGCGACACGCGCGAGGGTATCAATGCCATCGCTAGCGCGTCTCTCCTCCTACGCTAAATAAATATTTCTCTCTCGCACTCGGTTGTACCTACCTACCTACCTACCTGCCGACCCGCCTCTCTTTATCTTTCGTTGAATCTCTTTCTCTCTCTCTCTCTCGGCGATGCGAGAGTGGTCGGCATCAATTTATCGTAAATAAATAAATCTATTTATTCGGGCGCGAGAGGAAGGGTTCATGCCCGCCGCTTTGCACCCGCGACAGCTGTATGTGTGTACGTGTGTGTACCAGTGTGTTCACACGCGCGCACACGCCTGTGCACGCGCATGGTGTCAGTGCGATAGTTTAAACATCAGATCGCTGAATAAAATATCAGCGCGGATTGTCGACGAGGCCTCGGCGTGCGCGCGGTACCGAGTGACGCGTTCAAAATTAGATCGTAGAGAAAGTCAAGTTGAAGATAAAAATCGGGATCGTCACTCGCGAAAGCCGTCGCCCGAAAATTGAGATCGGTATCGTCTTATTCATCTTTCCTTCATTCGTCGCTTTCGTCATTAAATCATCAGTTTCTACAGATTTTTTTTAAATAATCCAGAACTGTCGATTTACAAACGCACATATACGTACGTACAACTTCCGCGAGATGACCTTTTCTCGATGGAAATCAATGCGATTTGAATTTAAGCATACATTAATACATAATAAATGACGCTTTTCGAGCGTGTGCATTTGCGCTTCACTATTCGACTTTGATATCTATTGACGTCCAACGGTCCAAGTCTGCTAATGAAGTCCCGGCTACGTCGTTCGGCTTCTATTTAGAATCCAGCCTTTTCCTTAGTATCTAATGGTCATCCTATGTGTTGATCATTTCTCAGTCATCTCACTTCATTTCACTCGCGATCGTGATAATTTTAACGCTTGACGAAATGGAATTTAATACTCAATAAATGTCAATACGTTGAAAGTGCACTCGTGAGTCGCAAATTGCGTGTAAACAATCACAAACCAAACATCATGACATTTTCCGTATGATCGAGAAAGAAGATAATGCTTCGTTTCGGGAACGATTTTATTCTGTCAAAAACAAGTTTCTCGTTTCGGGAGAGTCTTCTCTTCCGAGAGGAATGATAAATATACGTATTGGATTCAGCGCCAATTTCGACTGAAGCGTTATTATAATCTACCAAACTCGTGAAAAATTCAGAAAATTATCCGAATCGAAATTTTGATTCTATATTTCTGGTTCGTTTTATTGTTCCGGTTAAACGTATTATGATCTTAGCTATTGATGCTTCGGAATTATTTAACATTCCATTATCTCAATATTCTACCTGCATTTAAACTCTATTTAAATGCAAATAGAGCACATACAATAAGCAAATATTAAATGATCTAATATAGGTTAATGGGATAATAGAGGAATAAAGTAATTTTCTTTTCTCTTGATCTCTTTATTTATCTTGCCTTTCTTGTCACTGGAAATTGGGTTGGAATTTTATAATTCAAGAGATATAAAAAGGGATAAATTGTAAGGACAAAAATAGACATTTCTGTCCGAAAACACGAATAGAGATTTAAATTTATACTCGATACGATAACAGAAAGTGTTACTGTCCACATTGCCTAAAAGTAGAATAACAAATTTAAAATTGTCACGGTATGTCGGGCATAAACGCGACGGGAATACACGTGTATAAAATTGAGAATTTGCAGCGAAGCTTATTAACGCATGCGTGGGCAAAATAATCACGACTGCCGTAAAATTATTCTCGACAAGCCAAGTCTGATAAATCGCTAATGTAATTGTTATGAGAGCTTTAATTTTATTAACGCAAGCTTCACGCGTGACGCTATTTTAACACGTGATCACTTCGCCGTACATCTTGCGAAGCTCAAGGGCCGAATTTCATTCGACATTATTCAGGCGATAAAAACTTAAGCCGTCGAAAGAAATAACAATATAAATCGCTAACAGTAGCTCGCTTTTATAGGCGACAACGCTTCACTCACACGGCAAAAATTAATGAGTCTTTGTTTACTTAGTCCAATACTCTATATGAAAGCACCGATATGAAATAATATAGTAAAACTCTATAATATGATATATTTGTATATCTATAATTTCATTCTCTATAATATTCGTATATCTAATTTTATTTATCAAATTCCAACGAAAGTCTTATGATATCAGACATTCTCGCAAGTTCTATTGTTTCTTCGGATCAATATTAAACAATAGTAGACTCTATAATAATCGTATCTTTATAATTTCATCAATCAAATTATAATGAGATATCTTATGTGATATCAGACATTCTCGCGAATTCATTTATTTCTTCAGACCAATAATAAATAATAATAGATTCTATAATAATCATATTGTTAATTTATCAAATTACGATAATATCGCTCATAGCATGAGATATTCTCGCGAACTCTTTTGTTTTTTTCAAACGAAGAAAACTCGCATCGCTATATCTCATTCGACAACTCGTACTCACAAAGATATAAAAAACCCAGAGTGCAAAATGTACGTAGGAAGCAAATCGCATTGATTTTAATAAAATCGCGGAAACGACGATCCCACCACTTAAAGTCGTCGTCTTAAATTCTTTTCTCATTCCTTTCACTCACCGAACCGTTTCGAAGTCAAGGCCGGCCAGGTTCCGCCACCGAGATCTGAATTAAAAGGAATATCATTTTACCGATTAAACTCACTCGAGTTCTGTTTAACGAACAAATGCAAATACAAGTGGGTTAACCATTTGCGATCGTACTTCGCGTTGATCTATCGCATTGAACACCTAAGCTTTCGATCGCAAAGGATTAAACGGAGGAGCACAGACATATCCGTGGTGCTACCTTCGAGCTGACCCCGCCCGGCCCGAAGCGGAATTCCTCCAGTGCGGCATCCGCGTCCACGGCAAACTGTACCCCCGGGAACCGCACCCGCCGTGTGGTCGCAAGCTCTGACAGATCTGAAACAGAGAGCAAGTTTCTTGGTTAGTTACACGAACGAGATGTCAACGTATCGAGAATAATACGCTCTCTTAGTCTGGACGACTGTGTGTGCTTCTCTTTGAAACTAATGAAGACGTTAAAATGGCGATTACCTTGAAGATTATAAGATACTGCCACTAAGAAGACTAAAGAAGACGCCAACACGACGACTGTTCGCGCGATACAGCGCAACGCGTCTCGTGCATGCTTTGAACGAAAACATTGCGAAAATCACGCACAACGTACTTCTCGACGTATTTCTTGTACTTCTTTCTCCTGCGTCAAAGACTTATGACCGCCCGATCGTTGCGCACCATGTCTACATCATCATCTGAAGTCACATGCCTTTCAGCCGGCGAAACGCGCTCGGGAGTACCGTTGCATGTTGTTTACTCACTATTCATTTAACGTTCTCTATTTCATACTATCGAAATTATACGAGTTCTCTTATAACATTTAGTTTTCCCTTGACAATCAAAACGCACATCCCACGCGATGGCAGCTTGCGGCACCGAGAAATAAAGGACGGTTCGCTTCGAGATTGACGATCAGCAGTCACGGAAAAGATGCGATAATGAGTTTAGCTTTTTTAATGGAAGATTAATACACGGTGGTCGCATACCGGTCGCGACAGTCCACCGTCGGAAGTCCTCTTTTTTCCGTTTTCGCGAAATTTCCCTCTTGCCTTCGGCGAGATCGCTCTATTGAGCGAAGAACGTGACTCGTCTCTCCTCCTCCTCCTCCTATTCATTTTCCTGTCTTCAAGTCGCGAGAACGTTTCTCTTTTTTTTTCTCCTTTTATGTTCGACGCGTTAGCACGTTAGTAACTATTTCCATGTGAATATAAATATGAATTCCGATTGTGGATGCGGGAACGAATTGCATGGAATTAATATGAGCACATCCTCGACGCGCCACGTGTAAAACATTTTTTGTTTCTTTTTTTGCCTTTTTTGGGGGGAAACGAAGTCGAAAGCGCGAAAAATTAATTAATATACACAAGCGCGATCGGTAGAACATATTTTGCACCGCGCGCGATATAAATATATCCGTACGCTCGCATGCAATTTATTTCTTTATTTCTGACGTAGTCGATTATTATTTTCCGGACAGGAGGGGCAGGAGGAAAGGGACGAGAGCATTGAATTAGTTAGTATAATACAATGATAGCGAGATCGGCCGGGAATTCCCGGCGGCGGATAATGTATCTGCGCGATTTATTACTTTATTCCCGGCGTAGTTCGTTATCATTATTTCTTTTTCCGCCGTCCCCTTTATTTTATTTTTTAAACCGAACATGAAAGACATCGAATTAGTTAGTACAATGATGTCGAGGTCGGCCGGACAAATATGATTATCGTGAAATCAAAGAAAGCGCTCGTTCCGCCTCCCTTCCCTGTCCCGCTCGGTTTATCGGACTCGCCGCGAGGACTCGCGCAAAAAGGATCAACCGAAGTTCGTAATTCGGCGGTGACACACGGCTAAAAGCTCCTCACTGGCGAAAGGGAGAGAAGGAGGGATGAAGGGAAAGAGAGATGAGAGACAGAGAGGGAGGTATATGAGGAAAGGGGTAAAGAAGAGCAGGTGGAGAGACAGGGGCGCCGAACGCCATTATGAGATAATACGTGTATGTGTGAATTACGTATAAAAAGATTATTCAGCCGCCATAACTGCGTCGTTGTCTCGAAAAGAAAAAAAAAAGACCGCTATCGAGACCTTACACCGTGTGTATGTATTACGCATGAAATTATATTCTAATTAACGCTAAAGTTACGCTAACACTAATGACGTTGAGATGTTGCGTTTTACTCTGCATTTAATCGACATTTTCTGATTTCCCGCGCGCGATTTCCCATGCCCCTTTCGCTCTGAAGACGAAATTTATTTCCGCATTTACCGTTAAATTAATTATTCATTCTCGTCCCGTTTCTCCCATGACGCAACGTTAATAAGTATGACGCATGTGTGTGGGGAAAGAAATTACGCGATTTCATTGCGTCGTCCCCATCACGTGAAATTTGTCGAAATTCATCCATGTAAAATTCCATTCCGGACGCCGACTGGCATCGCTCTAAGTGATACAATAAACATGCCGTAATCACGGAGCACACAAAGAATAACGATAATAATAATAATTATTATTATTACTACGTGCTTTATTGCGTACGCACGCGCTTCGACGCCGCCTCCGTCAAAGCGTCCGTAAAATTTCGAAAGTTCGCCGCCTATGGGTGCAGGCGCGTAGGGAGACGCACTCGACGACCACCCTCGGCCCCGTTTTCCCTTCCCCCTCCCTCTCTCTCTCCCTATCTTTCTTTCTCTCGCTCTCCTTCTTCCTCTCCCTTTCTCCGCTCGACGTTAATTTAGACGAATTTCATTAGAACAAACGAACTTTGCTAATCCGCGCTAATCTGATTAGAAATTCGCCGTGGCGCCGCATTCCGCCGCGGCGGTCGACGTTGGTAGTGTCGTCGTCGTCCTCATCGTCGTCGTCGTCGACGGTAGCAACTCGTCCTGTCGTGTTGATTGAAATCCTGTGCCTATATCTCTCCTCCGCGCCCGGGTCTCCTTCCGCCACCCTTTCCCCGTGTCGTCTCGCCCGCGCCTATATCCTTGCCCGGCAAATATTTGCAGGAATTAGCCCCCGGGTAACTACGACCACCTCTCCTCCTTCTCTTCTCGCTCCGGCCAGCCGTCTCCTCCCCCCTCATTTGGCGGTAAATCCTCGACGAGGACACGTCCTTTCCTACGCCTCCATTTCTTCCCGTTGACTCGCGGCCGTCCGCCGCGATCATTAATTGCGTTGGCGGAAGTGGCTCGTTGTCGACGCGCGAATTCGCCGAGCGATCGTCGACGCGGTCTCTGACGGATTCTCCCGGACGACGGGATGTCGCCCCCGGAAATGTCGCGCGACACCTTAATTAGCGCGCGTTCCGGCGTCAGATTCGAAGATTCTGATTTATAGTAATTTGTTTTTTACGATACACACAACACACACACTGTGTGGCCTTCTGGTGCTCGGAACACTCGAGCTTGGTAATTTGTCGCAATAATGTTTATCGATTCCGCGTTTCTTTAATATGAAGTGGCTGTGATTGCCGCGACCGGGCGCGTCATTTCGAGCGTGATTTCGTTCAAATTAGATAAATCGGCTATATCAATGTTTATTCGCATATTTTCAGGAAACAGAGATGAGGAGAGGAAGAGGGGAGGGGGGGGCGAGAGTCTCGCGAAAGAAGCGGAAATGTAATAAAGTACCGGATCAATGCGCGAAACGGGGATTCAGCGCGACTGCACGCTGGGGTAATTATTTTTCGTCGGAAATAACGAAGTGATAATAAACCATTTAATACTAACGTTAATAATGCCGGCCGGATATTTCTTTGTACGCGCGGCATTCCTGCCCATGCGCCCCATCAAAAGCGAAATCAGAAGTTATGCCCAAATGAGATATGCGTTTAATTCCGAATTATCGATCGCGCTTATATCCATCAGGGATATGACGTATTATGCCAACGATATTAGAAGAAACAAACCGAGCCAAGGGAAAGCAGTGAAGGGCTCGGATCGATCGAGCGCAGTTTAGTCTTCTCCGGAATCGCGGGCGGACTGCACACCGTGATACCGTAATAATATAGCGATAATTCCATCGCGGGCTCTCTTTAGCGATCGTGTTACAAATTACATCGCATCCCTTGTATCCGTGCGTGCTGATTAATACGCGAGAAAGAGACACGTGTGTGCGATCCTGTTTTTCTTTGAGGGAGGAGATCGTTGGTTTACTCATGGGGTAAGTTCTCCACACGCCTTTCTTTCATATATATTTATTGTGAGAGAAACAGTGGAAGGGAGAAAGAGAGAGAGGGAGAGAGAGAGAGAGAGAGAGAGAGAGAATGCGCGCGAAATATTTTTTTTTGGACCATAGGAAATATTTCCCGTGTCCCATATGTTCAAATAAGGTAATAACATTAACTTCAATGCTGTTACCTCCGTCTCTCGGCCTATTTGTAATATGTCCACTTTGTATTTGTCACATCTGACAATTAATGTTACGTCATATAAAGTTATTATTCGTATCATTATAGATGAAACACATGGCAAGCGTGACTCTTGACCTGGTCTCTTTTAATTATTATACGCGGGAAAAGGTTAAAGGGGAATTCCCAGCATCGTCCCAGTACAGAAATCGCGCAAATCGCGGAACGGAATGACGATATGTGATTCTCGCGATTTCGGGCTAGACTCGCTGGGAGAGGTTAACGGTTACGATAAAAATTACAATGGCCAGGTAATAAAGACCGTATTTTTCTCTTCCGAGGAAGTTTCCGCTTTCGGATCGAGTTTCCGCACTTCCATCTTTCCGCACGCCCGTGAAACTTCGATGTAACGTGTAATTTCCCGTGTACCGCGTTTACCCGCCCTGTAGGCGAGGCGTCGCGACGCCCTGTCGAGGATCACGGTGTGTCGCCGGCTCTCGAACGACGGAGAGAGACGAACGAACGAATCTCTTTCGAGTCCGAGACAGAACTTTCGTTCGGCCGAAACTTTCCAGCAACTTGTTTCGTTGGAAAATAGCCCAAGTTTTCACGGCGACGATATCCTGAGAGCCCAGATATTTTATTTTAGACGCCGAGGTGTCGGGATGTCGTTGTCGTCGTCGTCGTCGTTTGATCCCGCGGTGAGTCGGCCGAAAGTCATCGAGCGGATTTACTGCAACGATTCTCGCGAACGTTGCTTCGCGACAGTTAATCGTTTTATTGACACATTGTCGTTATCTGTCTGTGAATTGTTCTTATCTCACGCGAAAATTGCACGAGATTTTGTGTTCTCCACTTTCGCATATCTTTCTTATCGGCTCTTTGTGAAAATATGATGTCTTTGCTTTCGTTGTCAATGTCTTTGATGTCGTTGATGATTAAATATTTAAGAAAACCTGATACAAATGTGCTATATTTAGTACGCTTGCAATATTGCAAGATAATTATTTTGATATGTTTTTTTGTCGTTTAATGAATAAGTATAAAAAATCGGGCGCGGTCAACGAAACTACAAGTACATCGAAATTGTCGTTCTCCACTAATTCCGCAAATTTTACAAAACTTGAATTAAATATTTAACGGAAAATATCAAAGTATAACATTGTATTGACTATATCTACCTTGATGTTATAAATGTTTACTTATCATTATTCTATGTTGAAGTTTAAAGAAGCATTTATTCAAAAAATCACATATTTAATATCCCATTGTATTTCAAAATTCGACCTGCATACAAATCTTGTTTTAATTCTCGACAAAACCTCGACGAATAACCGTTTCAACCGTTTCCATAATCGAAAGGCAATAATTTATATATAATGTTACACCTTATGATTTGAGATTAGTGCTGCAAGTTCAATGGAGTTTGCATAGTTAATGCAGAACCGTAATTGTGACTCTTGGGTCGCTTTACATAAATACGACGCTCGAACGGTTGCATAAACCAGAGAGAATCGTGCATCGTGCTAGTCGCAAAGGATCTCTCGCGATATCAGACGCATCGATATTTACAACTTGCGCCCTGCCATTCGAAGCTCAAGCCCGTTAACAGCTTCCGGGACTTCCGACCGCATCGCAACGCGATCAAGGAGAACCCGGGACCGCGACGGCGGTCGTGAAAAATTCAAGGCGGTCAGCCCGGTAATTTGAAAGCGGTTAATAGCGGGTGCATGCGATGCTGAAGAGGCGAGCAATGGAACACGAGCTCGAGCAGAGCGAGAGAGAAGAGGAATAGAGAAAGAGGAAGAGAGAGAGAGAGAGAGAGAGAAAGAAACAGGGAGAGATTCACAAGCGGGGCAAAATCGCGCACGAGCGCGAGCATATTTAATTCACGAACCCTCTCGGTGCCACGGCCAGGGGTGACTGCTGTCTTCCCGTCGGAGGGGGAAAGCGAAAGGGGAAGACGAAGAGGATGACGAAGACGGATGCATGTTCTGTCGGAACGAGTCGGAGAGAAGGAGAACGGAGGGCGAACGAGGGATGAAAGGAAGGGACGAGGGAGAAACGAGAGAGAGAACGAGAACGAGGCCTCATTTCCATTAGCGGCATGCATCATACAGAAACTGGCCGGACTATACACGGGGCTGCTACTGCACGTCGAAACAAATTGAGATTCAGACTGCTGAATGACGCGGACGCCGCCGCCGCCGTCTCTGTGCGCGTCGAGACGCCGCCTCGCGACCGATGCAGCCCGCTCATCCTTATCCCACGCGCCGCTCCGGAAGAGATTTCCTTCTCGTTAGCAGAGGCAGTCGATCTTTGGAACTGGAGCGAGCGAATCGGAGAAGAGAAAGCGCTACGATTTCTACTTCGAATACGCTCTTAATTATTCGCGATTCTTTTATCATGAAATTCGACTCTCCGCCGCGTCGTGTCGTGCCGCTGCGAAAATCCGTTACGCGCAATTGTCCGCGAAAGGACAGGGCGGGCGAGAGGAAGAGAAAAAGAAAAAAACAGTTGCATAAGCGTTTCGAGTGCAACGTAAGAATGACGGTCTGAAAAAAGGAAGCTAGAGAAAGAGAGAAGAGATACATAGAAAAATGTGTAGACCAGGAGACGAGAGAAACAGACAGATAGAGAGAGAGAGAGGGGGAGAGAGAGAGAGAGAGAGAGAAGGGGAGGGAAGGAAGACACAGAGCGCAGCCGAGGGTAGGCGACCGCGATATATAGAGACGCTCGCAATTTTCTCGTCAATGCACACGTCAACCGGCACGTCGTGTATATGCACTCTGCGGCGTATTCTGCGAGCTGCACCGCAGCGCGGGGACACGAGACAATGAAAAATGCACGCGCCACGATATACTACTTGCGCGTCCAAGTTACAACTGCAGCAGGCTCGGTGTCTCTCCCCTCCCCTCCCTCCCTCCCTCCTTTCCCTCTCTGCCGTTCCATCCTTCTGCCCTCTCTTTCTCCACCCTTCCTCTGTTTCCTCCCTCGCTCGCTCGCGCGCTTCCCCTTTCTCTTTCTCTCTCTTCCGCGGTCTCACTTGCGCGTCCTCCTCCAGCTCGCGAGGCCCGTCGGAAACAGCGGGCTGCTCAATAATTCTTTGTGTGGTTTAGCCGAGATGCGTGCACGTGTATTGACGCGGGGCTATTTCGCGAAATTGCCAGCTCGGTGCCATCCCCCTCGTGTCACGGCGGCGGAGACATCGTTACTTCGCTGCACCGCCGCCGCCGCCTTCCGCTTCCTCGTGGGAAGAAGCACCCACCGGGTCCCGATGACCGCGAGGAGCCCCACCAAAAAGCGATTTACGGTATAACTGCCGCGATTGGCTGCCGATGGCAACGACGACATTGAGGGACTGATGTCTCGAGTCGAAATTTTTCGGTTATATATCGTTTCTACATTAATCCTACGAATTTCGTTGAATTTGAAGGACCAATATGCGGAGAAGTTTGATATGTAATATCGTTCTATTGTTCTACCTTAATGCTACAAATGGTCGTTTATTGCCGTTTCCTCCATCATGATATTCAAGAGATTTATATTGCAGAATTATTTAATATTTTCGTAGAAAATATTGTGGTAAGTACAAGTAGACAGTTTGACAAATGTAATTAGTGACTCACGAAGTTATAATTATTTGTCAAGCGACGCGACAAATCATGAATGCCAATCTAAATTTCGATTTAAGTATCTTTTATTCTCGGATAAACTCATCAGACGTCCGTTAAAATCGAGAACCTTCTATATAATAAATGATGTAACAACTGGAAATATAATATGTATCGTATATATAATATGTATCGCTGCTCGCATATTATGTATCGCATCTCTCGGCGTTCTACGTCCTCCACTCTGACTTCCCGATTCAGCATCCTGATTGCTCCGTCCTGGCACTGACGCTTGCATAAATACAATTCGATCGAAGATGCTTGTTAAATAATGCGATGTCGAGAAGAGTCTTCAATTTAAAAAATGCCGACAAAATGTTTCAATTACCCGACGGAATTTGATCCCGTTACATTAAAAATTTATATTAATTATTAAATATTTATTTATGGCACCGAATTTCGACTCTCAAGATGACATTGTTGTCGAAGCCAAGCTGAAAATTCGGCTAATTCGGTAGTTCAAGTTTGCTCATAAGTCTCCTAACAAGCTTGATAAAGAAATTCTAATTTGATTAACGTCGAATATTTCCTCTTTCTTCGTTGGTTCGATATTTAATGGAAAAATATATCCTCAATAGACGATGAGAAAGAGAAGGAAGAGCTGTCCATACGAAATGAGAAGTTTTTCTGCATGAGTATCCTTCACACGAAGGCAGTATCCCGCCGCTCACAGCTTGACGAAAAAGTTTTTCGCGCAGCAAACATGAACGGAGAAAAAGCGAACAAAAAAATGGAAGAAACGCGGAGCAGAAGGGTTTGATCGAGGTGCATCGAGCGACCCTTAAAAATTAATTTGAAAAGTCAGGCGAGAGCCCGGAAGTGCAGCGTGTACGAGAAGCATAGTGAGCGGCATACGCGCCTCTCCCCGCGATATTGCGGAAATCGCGAAATTCGAAAGCAGGCGAAGCGGGTGGGAGGGAAGGAGGGAGTGTTGGGGGAGGATGAAACTTTTCAAATGAGCCAACTTTGCGTGTGTCTTGCGCTTTCGGTGCCCACGTCTCGCGAACCCCTTCCGCGGACGTTGGGGAAGCCTCGCATATTAGCAAAGTTGTCGGCGGAGATGAACAGCCGACCGATTACCCCGCGCTTTCCGGTGATTTTTCTCTCCCCCCTTCTTATCGTCAGTGTCGCGGGAAATTTTCGGGAAATCGCGTTATCCGGCGTCGCCCGCTGAAGCACGATCGCCGGGCAGTCGCATCGGCTGGCGCGAATCGCGTGCGTCACACAGCCTTTCCGTCTGCTGTTAACTGAAAAAGAGGAAATCACATCATTATAATACACACACACACACACATACACGTATCTCGCCTATTTGTTCCCGGCTTCCGCTCCTCCGATCTCTCCGTCTCTTTTGGATCGTGCCTCTTTCGCGAGATTTTTCACCGACCGAAAGGAAAACGGTAATTAACCGAACCCCGAGCGATTCGATAATTGAAGCGTTTCCTTTTTTCCTCTTTCTCCCCTTTCCCTTTTTTTTCAGGGAGCGAACGGATTTTTAAATGGAGTTTCGAGTGCTCTCTTTGCGTTATGTAAAACTCGTAAGCGCGTATTATATAATACTCGCGACGCCGGGCGGCGGCGGCGGCGATCGGGATACCTTCAATTTCTCTCGCCGGCGATTTCCGATTAAATAATCATTCCGTCTCGCGGCCGGTTTCTTTCCCTTTTTTGTTTCTGTCGTCGTTTGAGAAAAAGAGCCAGCCCGGGGTCCGTAGGATTAAGTCGTTTTCCCGGTCGGCCGTAAAATCCGGCCGCTAATCGTACCGGCACGCTGACGTCTGACGCCCGAACTTTTTCTGTTTCAGGCCAAGTTGTTGGAGTCATCCCACGCTTGGCTCGGCGCCTCCACCTCCAGTATAGCAGGTGAGTCCCGACATCGTTTTTCTCCTCTTCGTCTCGTTTCGATACGTTTCAGGAGATAATCGCCTCTCGACGGCCCCCCAGGCCGGACGTGCAAGCCTCCACGTTAGGCAATGCGCACACACGTTCAACGTCTGATCGCCTATTTCTATGCACAGGGTGTCTCCCCTGTACCAGCCGCGCACTTTCCTTTACATATAGACGCTACGTGAGTAACCAGGACGAATCACATCTAGGAAGAGGGAGAAGGATACACGGCAGCTTACGCGGAGAATTAAGATTAACCGCTCGCACCGTGAAAAGTGACGATGTTCTAATATCGTTCGTTTTTCCCTTTTGACTTTTGTAACTTAGCAAAGTAATATTATCAGTCAAAGATCAAAGTGATACTATTTGTGCCTATAAAGCTCACGCGGATTGACCGAATGGCGCAAATAAAAAAGATAAATGACACTTTATGGGAGAAATATGTAAAACGTGACGGTCCACCTCGCGGAACTTCAGAACGATTAATTAATTTTTTAATTATTCCCCATGCCTTCATTCGATATCGCGAAATCGTCGCGTTTTTTTTCAGATCCGAGCTTTCCACTCACACAGCGTCTGTCATTAAAAGAGAGTACGGAATCGGACGGAAACACCCCGTATAGTCGATTTTCGCGACATGTTTAAAGACTTCACATTCCTCTCCTGCAATATCTCTCGCATGATCCGCCGTTCTGTGTGTATCTGCCGCGCGATGCTCGATCGGTTTCCGTAAGTAGCGGCCCAACGGCCGATCATCCCTTCCGTTCGAGAGGAAATTCCCTCTCTCGAACTGTCCCTCGGGGCTCGTCGCCGATCCGCATCGCGCCAAGTTCACGGTCACGCTGTGACCCGCTCGAATCGCCGCGACTCTGCGGGCGACGAGCCCCGTCCTAGAAACGCCTGAGATTCGCCCGTTCGCGAGGCGTTCGCGAACGACCATCTCCGGTTCTTTGAGCGACCCACGGAGATCGATATCTCATCGTTGTTTCACCCCGCGCTCCTAGGTGTTACTCGCGGAACAATGCAGCACCGGAACACACCGGTCGTCGTCAACGACCTCGTTCACAATCGCGGGAGGTGGCAACACGAGGAGGAGGAGGAGGTCGAGACGGAGAGTCGAAGGTGGCGATGGTCGAGCGGCAATAAACGATAAAGAGAGAGGAAAGAAGGAAGGGAAAAGGGGGTTGCTCGAGCGCGCGGGCCTGCGTCATTACGGCCGGCAATAATAAAGCGCAGGAATGCGTTTTGCTTTAATATAGAAAGCAATTTAGATAGACGACGACGAAGTGGCTGCCGGTTAATAGCGCCGATAACACGCCCGCGATTCGCAATGCCCGCGTCGTGGCTCGCTGTAACTTACGCGCTAGCTGTAACTATTGCTAGGCGAGACACGAAACGGGCAAGACAGCGGTTTCGCGCACCTCGCGTACCATTCCACGCTCCATCTCGCGTGGGAACCATGTCTCCTCGAACTTTAAACGCCACACTGTGCTACAAAAAGATCAGCTCCATATTTTCTTCAATTTCATTAATTCAACAGATATTCGCAAATACTTCGCGTTGGTTTGTTTCTTTCTTTCTTGATCGTTATATCAATTCTGTGATGATCTTGACGACATAATTATGATTTTTTCATTTGTTTTTTTTTTCTTTTTTTTTTTAAGAACTGTCAGTTTTTTTTTCTTTTTTCCTCTAATTTTCTTCTAATGCGTCGTGCACAGAGAAAAATATTACCGCAAAGAAAAGCATATTACTCGGTTTATTTTAATTTAATATTCTTGATGGAAGTATAGTAAACTTACTAGGATTCGTAATAAATTTGGAATACATTTGATGCTTATGATGAACTTATGAGATATACTTGGATATATAAACTTATGAAAAATACTTGAAACAATTTACTTGAATTCACTTGGATGCGGTATGTATTTTTCTGCGCGTGTAAAGCGCGAATCTCGGCAAATGAACGTCCTTTTCAATATCAATGCAATATTCTAGGTATAAATAACTACTTATAGCTGCTAGATATAAACAGATTCCATATTCAAATTTTAAATCGCATTAATATATTGTCGAGGAGGCCAAAGGTTAGCTATTTATGGAAAAAGATTATATTATTTAGCGTAATTGCACACATTCTTCTAACTCGTGACATTCGTAACGGAGGATATTCGCGGATCTGAAGTAGCGGATAGAATAGATCGCGCGGGTGTATTGTCAGAGCTCGCGAAAATTCCGCCGGCAGGGGGGGGGGGGAATTTTCATTAGCGGGGGAGAACTCGAATCGATGGGAAAAGTTCGCCGAACAATTTCCTCGGTCGCTTTTGCATTCTACCCTGATTTGCCGCGGTACGCTCGGTCGGCGGCATAAACGCGCATAAACGCCGCAATACGCGTCTCGAATTGATCCCCGGTGCCGTGGCCATGCGTGCGTGCGTGCGTATGTACGTGCGTGCGTACCTGCGTGCATGCGTGCGTGCATGCATGCTCGCACGTGTGCTAAATGCGTGGGCGTGTATCCCCTCTCGGCTCGCTTAAATCATTTTCTTCGATTACTCCTTGACTTCCCATGAGACGCGGCCGCCGGCTGTTTGCTTCTCTTTAACGATCGCGCTTATTTATTCCGCGCTTTTCTCGTTCACGAGAGCGTTTCATTTCTCGGGGCGAACACCGAAGGGCCTTCGCCGGCTTTACTCGCGCGCGAGCGCGCGCCGCGAAAATTGGAAATTCAAAATCTTCCGAAAGTTCGCCGAGAGGCGCGCTCCGATAAAATTCTCGTTAACGTAAAATCGACTTCGTGATCGGCCGGGAATCTATAATTGAGACAAAGCTATTCAAACCGATACCGTCCCCGCTGTGTATAGATATTTCCAACTTTCCAAAGGGATCTTTGCCGGCTTTCCCCTCCAAGCAAAAGGCTTTGCACTTTCTGACGAGAGGAAAGATGGCTGATCCGTCGCCGGGTGGTATGGAATCAAGTGTGTAGATTGAGAATCTCGTCTTTTCACATCGAGATGACCGCACTGTCCTTTCGAGTCGATGATCGGTTTAATACCTAATTCGCATGTGCATCTTTTGAGAACGGCGATTGCCCAAGCGTGTGATTGTCCGCGCGCGACGATTTGCCAATCCGAGAGAGAGGGACGGAAAGAAGGAGACAGAAAAAGAGAGAGAAAATGCCCCCTCGCAAAACCGCAGGTTGTACGCGCGACGAAACGCCATTGTATGATAATATTATTCGACACGATTATTTCAATCCGGATATAGCCGGTGACGCCATTGCGCGCAATGCTCTTTTTTATTTTTTTTTCTAGCTCACCGTCGATCGTTCCCGGCGGTCGTAGAAGGATCGATTCGTGCGCGCGCGCGAAACGAGATTATTCATATTTCAACGCAATCGGATTGTTATGCAAAAAGGAGGTCGGCTTCTATTATTTCGGCTTACTCCTTTTTTATGTTTCCTTCGAAGCATCGGCCCTTACGCGGGATGGGAAGAAGACGATGAGCTAGCTCGCGCGATGAAATTCGAGGTCAATTTTTCCGCGGCGGAAACTTCGACCGTCGATATTCCCGGTAATTAAACTTCGAATTGAAATTCCGACGCGCAAGAACAGAGATCGCTTCGAATCGGCCACGGAACGATACCATATCTCATTACTCATTTTCAAAAACTGGTAGCTTAATCTCGAAGGAGGAGTTCTTCGCTCTTGGCGAAGACGAGACGGGACGAGCGGAGGGGGAGGCAACTCGCGCAGTCGGAAAATTACTTACGCTTCGGCATTTTCATTAACAGAAATGGAATAACTCGACGTCCCGCGGAGAATATCGCCGTCTATTTTCTCCGCTAATTTCGGCGCGCACGTTCCCTACGTAAAAATATATATTTGAATATTTCGAAGAGGCGAGGAACGGGAGGGTGAGAGGAAGGAAGAGAGACGAACGCGCGCACGAGTATCCGCTGGAACCGAAATGTTGGCGAACGCGCGAGCCTCGGGATCGTACTCTTCAATTCCGGAATTAATTCCTTCCTGCATAATTACGCGCAATTCGCGAGCCAGAAATCGGCGCGGCGCCGCGACACCGCATAAATCGCATGGCCGACGTGAGTGACGTTAACTGCTGCTAACACGCGTGGGTGTGACGCGCTCTGTGGACCACACAGTGGCCGTCGCTCCGCCGCACCCGCCGCCGCCGACTTCCCTTTCACCCTTCCTTCGTCTTCTCGGCCCTTTCGCTTCGAGTTACGCGACCGCGCGTCTAAAGGGATAATTACGGTATAATTATAACGGCCCGGATAATTACGGTTAATATCGCCGATATAAAATGACATGCTAAAATCGAGATTCGTCGGCGTATGTCAACTCGTGGCCGATCGCGAGGTTTGTAGCTTCGTAGATTCCCGATTCGAAATTTCAGTTCTACATTCAGTCTATTTAGTTCCACGTTAAGTATCCAAAGGTCTTCTGTTGTGCTCTCTTTGATGCTAGATGTTGGTGGGAAGTTATTCCCGTTTTCTCCGCTTGAAGACTTAATATAGAATTTAAGATTTCACACGGGAAGTCTAAATCTCCTTTGTAGCATCAAAGAAACATTATTAGTGCTCCTTTGATGCTATAAATGGGAAATTATTTCCGTCTTCTTCACCTGAAGACTTAGATGTAGGACTAAATATATTCGAGAAAAGGACCTGGTAATAAGTACTAAAATTTGGTGAATATTTGCCGACCAAATATTCGATTATTAATCAAATAATTTAGTTCCGTGTACTAAATATACAATATACGGAATTATAGTACTGTATATACAATATATACAATATATATGAAACGGAATTATTTGCTTGCAATAATTATCAAATATTTGGTCGGCAAATATTCACCAAATTTTAGTACTTATTACCAAGTTCTTTTTCAGAGCAGACTTAATGTAGGACTAAAATTTCGACAGAGTCGAATAAGGAAAGGGAGAAGCCATCCCTTCGATCTTCTTCGAAGATTCCTTCCATTCGCTGCTGCCTTCTCATCGTTTTACTAAAACTGATCGATGCCATTTTTTTTAACAACTATCAAAAATCTGGTAAAAAATGGGGAAAGGTTGATTTACGTTTCGGATGAATTATTTCGATCGGCCGTTCATTTTGAATGAAACTCGCAAGTCTCGCGACTCCCGCTCGATCCCGTGCATTTTGCTCGAAGTTGCCACCTCCTAAGATATGTATTCTTTTTCATCAGTATACAATGTTAATTGCTTATCCGGTCGTATGTAGGTCGTAGCAATATATTTCTCAACATAAACTCGTTCTCCGCAATTAGCAATTACTGACACTCTACGAGGTACCAAAATTTCTCTCGACGCTTTCCTTCGATTGTGTCTTCTCGAGAGTTTTTAGTTGACTTCTCTAATTTACCCAGTTTTATTTGGGACGTACGATTCCAATTATTTGACTTTACTAACTCTGTGGTAGGTCTCCGTTGTTCTTTTCGGAGAATTCTCAACACATTCTCAGGCACTTTCATCACATCCTGATGACGTTTTCCACGTCTTACATAATCGCGAATTTCTCCGCTCACTCTCTACCGGGTATTCGGTGCTAGCGGCCGAACCCGAACAACGCAAAATCGAGGAGAGAAAGTGGGAAATAAACGGAAGGAAAAGAGAAAAAGAGAGAAAGAGAGAGAGAAAGAGAGAGAAGGGAGAAAGCCTTTGGAAAGGCGCAGGAAGGCGCGATTCTTATGCGGTCCGTCTTCTCTCTTGGGATGCGGCTGTCTCGGCCATAGTTTTTCGGCGCGTTTTCCATGCGACGAGACCCGGCGAAAATATGAACGAGAGACTTACGAGACGGTGAGAGGGGAAAGAGAAAGTCGAAAAGAAATCGCTGACTATTTTCTAGCTGACTATACGTCCCTACTGAAGCTGAAGGCGCCCACGTGGACGCGGCACGATCTCCAGGAGGCGATCGAGGCCGTGGTGACCCAGAGGATGCGCTTCACCCAGGCTTCGACCAAGTACGGGATCCCCAAGGGCACCCTCTACGACAACATCCTCGGCAAGTCTAAGAGGATGATGATCCTGGAGGAGGCCGGCCTCAACCCGAGCGAGGAGACAGCGGTGCTCGAGTTTTGCTGCGACATCAGCGTTAGTCCGTACAATCGGCGCACCAAGAAGTCCCTGAACGCGATACTGAACTTCGTCGAGCAGCTCAAGCAGAAGCGCGACCCCAGCTTTATATTCGGTGGCCTGTCGGGCTTCCGCTGGTGGTGGGCCTTCTGCAAGAAGCACTCGATAGTCTCGCTCTATTTCAACGACGACAACGAGAACGAGTGACCGACAGTCAAGGCCGAAACCGGGGCCGACGTCGACTCTTAGCGCTGGTCACGCCGACTTTTCAGATTCGTTGAACGAAGAGACGTGGTGCGATAAAATCAGATTGTTGTCGATTGCCCTTGCGCGTATTGATCAATAAATCGGCAGATAAAGCAGATCGCACATTAAATTACACGTGGAAATACTATTCGCACCGTGATACATGATGTAAAGTAAATCTTATTTACGCGGAATTTTATATATCGAAATTCGGGTTAGTGCGGAACACGGAGAAAAAAGATTGGTTGGAATCAACGTGACGTCGAAACCGAATGAGTTTTGATTGAAGGGGACAGAATTTCCCGTCCTTGAAACCGAGTTTAGTTTGTACACGGAAATAAAAGTTCTGTTCTGAATCGATAAAATTTTCAACAACAGTGTGATTGGAGTAAATCTTATTTATGGGAAAATATCAGTGAAACAACTATGTTATATATAATATATATAATATATTGTTACAATAATTAAAGTATTAGTCTTGTGTTCGTCCAGTTTGATTCGATAGTTTTAATAACATCGCCGCTGAATCAAGAAATTCCACTCGAATCACGCATTCTATTCGAAATTCTATTGATTCAACAGCATTATTCTTTTTTTGTGTAAAAACTAGCAATTATATTTCTTTCGGGAAACACGCTCGATTCGTTCGTTGTCAAGTTTAACCAATCTCTTTTTTCCGTACATATTAAACCTTCTCGGTGCATTGCCAGGAATATTCCAGATTGTGACCGCAAAGGGTTAGTCAGCTTTGTGCGCTTTTATTTCAAAGTGTGACACGAATATGATATTCGCCAATTGATAACTAGTTTATCGAAGTATTGGAAAATTTGCGAAAATGCGCTGCACATTTTTTTTCTATTGTCCGATCATCCACTGTGAAACGATAAACACTTTGGTCTCCTTTCCGATCGATAATGATCTTTGTTTTCGCGAATGCATGTGTAATCGGCCAGCGGAGATTTTGCCGCCACGTCTCTCCCGAATTCGCGACGGCTGCCGCGAAGATTGCCGCTCGAGAATGCAATGGCGAGACCGGGACTTTTCCCTTTGCCTCGCGGGCGACAGGAAAAATTGTGGAATATTTAATGCACCGACGACAACGGGTTCGGGGGCGACATTAAGGCAAAGGGAATAATAAGCTCGGATTCGCGAACGACGTGCCGTCACGTCGCGCGATTTTCTGTGCAACCTTTATTCGCTCTCTCTTTCCCGGGCGAGATTCGCTCTCGCATTCTCGATCCACGAGGCAGCGTCGCGATTTTAAAGGTGACCAGCGCGCGTTTCTGAGAGAGGCCACCGTTGCTCGATTCGACGCGGTTTGATCGCGAGATCCAACGCGATTCACGTCGAAATCGCACGATAATCCATCTTTCAAAGCGGCGAATTACGTAAACTTGTGATAATGGGATAATTACGTGTTATTATTGTGTACAACGACGGAGGAGATATCTTTCAGAGATAAAAACTTTTTTTCAAGTTTCTGCACGAAACAATAATCATATCAACGTCAATCTCTTCGCTCGGGGAATTCTTACTTCCTCCGCGAAATCGCAGAAATGGATTATTCGACGTTTTCGATGACGGAATCGACGAATCTCTTTCGATCCATCCGAAGACTCCGAAAGCCTTCCGAAGTTCAATTACTTCGGCACGAGTACGATCAACGTCGTTCTGCGACTTGGTGATGAAAAAATTAACCGACTTTGGCCATTCTCGTTTCGAGACGATGTGTACCATCGCAAGCGACACGTTCGAACATCTCCGCGAGCATTGTTTTCTCTTGGTTTTCCTTTTCTTTTTTTTTTGTTTAATTTTTTTATGTTTCGTATATATCCGACTTGCGCGACTCGTGCGGAGCATGCGCGAGGAACTGCACGAGCGACGCGCAATCCGTAGACTTCAACGCGGAAAATCGCTGCACAAGCAGTATCGCGGAAGAATTTGTCGGCTAATTGAAAATCGAACGCCCGTTTCGCGTCGCGCGAGCACTCGCGCGAAATAACCGCGGTAAAATCGCGGGATTTTAATGGGCAAAAAACGTCTGCGTTCGATTAAATTTAATATCCCGCTAGGATCGATTGCATCAACGGCGATTAGCATGGTTATCCCCCTGCGACAATGTTTTCCGGTCGTTTCTCCTTCGTGTGCGACGCTTCTGAAGTAATAGAATCTCGACGACACGTCGTACAATAAGAGAAGCGAGTTAATTCAATCGCACTTGTATCACGCGATTCGCGCACTCGGGAAGGAGCAAAATATATTCGATTAAACAAGCAACGGCACGATAACGTATTAAATTTATTCCAATTAGTTTTGTTTTATTCATTCTCTGTGGGGAGAAAGGGAGGAAAACATTAAAAACAGCTGCGAAGCAGATTTTTGGGCAATGTAAGTAACATACCTTGAAAAGTCGGTATATGTGTTGACTCAAACAAAATTCTTGCTTGGACATAAGCAAACATTTGTTTTGGTTGTGAGAACCAAAGTTTGGTTCTTTGAAACGAAAATGAAAAAGATTCGCTTTCGTTTGAGTCAACTAACTGGGTTTGTATACTTGCAATTCGAGTGTAAAAATTTGTCAGTCTCATGTTGTATGTCCAACAAAGTAAATATTATTATATATAAATAATTCGCGTATCTTTGCGTTAATTAAAGCAAAATATAATTAGCCCTTTGCGCGGGAAATTCGATAAATTCGTATCGATTGAAAACGTGAGAAATATGCACGCACACGTGCACAGAATATCGCCGGATTTGTTCGGACGTGTCGCTGATTTCGGGGACCGTGCGAGTCGCGAGTTTTGTGATATCGTGCTCGCGAATCACGCGCGATCTGACGTACAATGTAAGTTCAGTGCCTTCCATTCATCTTCCGTCTTCCACGTAATGTTAATGAGCCGAGGCAGAAATGCGCTCTCGCCTCCCTTTCTATATATATATATACATATATATGTATATATCATTTTGTACATATATACTTGCTGACCACCGTGTGTATGTGTCTCGGTGAGTCGGCGGGAGGACCAAACGTCGCCGGGATCCATCACGGACGGATCTCTTGCGGCGTCTCCTGAAAAGATACCTTCTTTTTCTACAAATATTAATTGTTACACTAGCGAGCGCTTAAGTTATTAACAGTTGCCATGTCGCGTTGCACGCGTCGCGGACTTGCGTCGTACTTTTCCACGAACTGATGGACTCGCGGGACGATCGGATCCCCGACGCGTCGGAGATCGCGTCAAAGAGGACATGAGGAAAAGGGAAAAGAGGCGTTCGCCGGAAAGCGCGCGAGCACTTCAAGCGTGTCCAACATTCCAAGAGTCTAATCGGTGCGTGATTTCGCGCCTGCGAAACGCAGCGCAATGTAATTCCCTTCTCGTCGGGGCGATGCGTTGTGTCGGTCGAATATCAAAGAGGCGCGAGAAAATGTTTTTACGAAGGTGACGAGGGAACGGATGAAGCGAGGAAGGGAAGTAAATATGCCGCGAACTACTCGCGTGGATTCTCGTTCGGTGAGTTATTAATTTCTATCACACCCTCTCGACTAAGCGGCGCGATAATGTTTAATGAAGCTGTGGCGAGCGCTTGAACAATATTATATATCATCAGCGCGGCGCATTACTTGGAACTTAAGCAGAGAAAGACAGAGAGAGAGAGAGAGGAAGAAAGACAGGGAGAAAGACGTACGCGAGATGTCGCTTGTTTAATAGCCGCATAAATAATACGAGCTCGGCGAGTATAACGCGCGAACATGCGCGTGACTCGCTCGCCAATAAACGCAACGAAAGTGGAGCGAAGCGGTGAACGAAGCTGCGAAAGGGCCGCGCGCGTCTAAATATACATCGGTCGCGAATCCGCACGCGACTCGCCGGCGAACTCGTCGTCGGTTCTTGATAACGGCGAATTATCATTCGGCCACTGCGGCCAGCCCAAGATCTCGCGTTCCTTCGTGTGAAAAGTAGAAAAGAAGAAGAAAAGAGATAAAATACTCGGCGACTTCCCCCGCGGGAAAATGCGCATGAAATCCGCTCGCGATTAAACTCGAATTACGCCCCGACACCGCGATTCCGAGACGATACTGCGACGAAGGACGAGGGGCAGCCCTGAGCACACTTTGCGCGAAGAACGATCGCGTACCTTCCCTTCGTGCGTTTAGCTCACCCGCTGTTATCGCGAGATACTCCGCTCTGTAACGCGCGATGGTAATACTCGAACGTAACAAGTATGACGACGACGGCGAGGAGTACGAATGGTATTAAATTACTTCGGCGCTTCGGAGCGTGTCGCACTTGCTGAGAACGCGATGCTTCGATCGGTGTTACTGTCACTCCGCGTGAGAAAAATGACTCGATTACATTACTCGCGCGCGCGGGGAAGAGGACGGAGCCGCGTTAATAGGACACGTTTAGACCGCTTTTTCTTGCGTCAATTATCCAGCGAGACGTGCTCCGCCGATTATCGCCGCAGCAATGAGCAATGTGACGGCAATTATCGATTAACACGCGGCAATTAACGTCGGAACTCTCGCTCTCGATTGCTTTCGACGGTCTTTCCCGGAGGACGTACCGTCGTCCGCGACTCCGGACGCGCTCCGCACCGCTCGGTAAGTCGCGAGTCGGGTTTCAGAGACGAAACGCATTCCGGCGTGGCAATCTTGTCGTGAAAACGACACACGTTGACTCATCGTCGTTGCGACCGTCGTTACAATTCCATGCCGGAGTTGTTGACTGTCAGCGCGGCGAAATATTCAGTCAAATTCTATATGTCGAGCGATTTCCTTCGGACCGCCGTCTAAACGTACGTGCGCGTTATTGTCGCACGTTCGCGAACTCGCTTCAAAATTCGCGTAAAGCGCAGCTTTCTTCTTCCTCTGCTCGTTCTTATTCTTTTTCTCTTTCTCTTCTCCTTCCTCTTCTTGTTCTCATCCTCCTTCTCCTCCTCCTCCTTCTTCTTCTTTTTCTTGTTCTTGTTCTTCTTCGCGTTGGCGTACTTCGCGTCACATTATCGTCGATCGTCGTCCCGGAGGCTTATACAGCGCGTATTTACGAGCGGCGCGTTAATTGAATCCCGGCGAGAACGATGTAATATTATACTGGTGTTATCGCGTTCGCTAAAAGTGCGACACGCCGAGTGCAGCAAAGTGTGCTTGGGAACGGGTGAGAAAAAAGGTAGAGAGAAAGGAGAGAGGAAGCGAGAGCGAGAGAGTAAAAGAGAGACAGAAAGAGAAAGAGAGGGGAAAAAAAGACAGAGAAAGAGGGTGCGAGAAGGGAAAATTAAGTGTGAATGAGCGGTATTAAAATAGGCGCGCGACATTCCCCGATAAAGTATCGAAAGTAAGGACGATATCTCGCGGCGGCCGTAAACCGGCCGCGTTATGATGGTGCTACCGCGTAGATAATCTCGTTGAACAAAGTATAAAATGTCCCGCGGAATCCACGCGATCGGGTCCTCGGTAGCAAGGACGCATTGATAGAACCGTCGTGAGGGGCGCGATAAAAGTGATCCTATACGGCCCGTCAAGTCTCGAGGGCTCGTGTGGGAAAATCCCGTCACGTCGGGGCCGAGCAGATTGTGATTCGTTATAATTCCTCCGCGGTCGTTACGTCGACGGCAGACCGCGGAGCAAAAATGTACTTAGTGCCTTCCTTCGAATCGAGCGCGACGTCGCGTGAGTTTTTCCGAGGTCCACCTCCCACTTCTCGCGTTCCGTTCGGAAATTGCGCCAAACGCAATCCTGTACGAAACAGCTGCGTTGAAATTCAACGGGGCACCTCGAGTCGAAATTTGGATGTTGCTCTTAAGGATAGCTTGCGTCTACTTTAGAGGGCTTGCGAACTAATGGAAATCTACTTGATACTGACACTTCTTAACTTCTCTTTTGAATCTTTAATTTTAATGCTACCTACGACAACCTTTATTTTGACGCTAAAATAGTGAAAGAAACGGAAATTTGAGACGATATAAGAAATTTAAGACATCATCAGTGTTATATTATATTGTTAGAATTGAAATTGCGAATCTCCATTTTGTTATCTTAATTCTTACTATGTTGTAGAATGAAAGATTTAACGTGGGACCAAAATTTCGACTCGGAACGAGACCTCGTCCATCGTCGAATATTTGTAGGACAATTAAGGCGGAACGAGGAGGTTCGACCGCGTTTGGCGCTGAACGCGACTCTAAAAATAGACGATAGAAGCGGCAGCGCGCGCGCGCGCGCGTTTTCCGATGAATTGTATTAATCGTCAAATTGGTGAGGAGCCTTAATTAGAGCCAATAACTTAACTATTAAATAATCGTTGCGAATTGAGGCCGACTGTGCCATACGTGCGAGCGCGCGGAAGTTACGGCGAACGTCGCCGCCGGACGCTTCTCTCGCTCGCCGCCGCGTTTTATCTCACGAATGTTCCCCGGTGGATTTCGAATTCGAGGATCTTTTCGATTGATTCGCCGTACGCACACATACGCACATAGGCGCGCGACGTTGAAACGAGAATACTCTGTCACGTGAAATACTCGCGCGAGAATCTCGGCCGCGTGTGAAGAATCAACGGTGCGTCGAGTAATACGGAGCTCCCTTTGTCGCGAGATTTCGCGAACGCACAGAGATATATCGAGATAAATCGATCGCAGGTCATGAGGAAAATCCGTTCTCGCGTCGTGTGCCACTTTGCAATATTGCATTTCTCGAAATCTCATATTTTCGAAATATGTAAAACGATTAGCGGAGGTTAAGCGAAACGCAATTTACTTTTCACCGAGTCGTCGCGATCAAGACTGCGAATATCACTCTGTACATAACGTTGCACATTCCTTCAACACGATATCCGACGATAATTATTGTACTCGCCGAGTGCGGGATGTGCGAACCTTGAAATTCGCGCCCGCGAAGCGCGTCATTCGCACGAGATTTCGCGCGATGTCTTAAGATAACGATGGCTTTTCGAGTCGAAATTTCAGTTCTATATTAAGTCTACTCAGTTCTACATTGAGTCTTCAAAGGTCTCCTATTGTGCTCCCTTTGACGCTACATGTCGGAGGGAAGTTATTTCCGTTTTCTCCGATTGAAGATTTAACGTAGAACTAAGTAAACTTAACGTACGCGAAGAAAATATTGTAGTAAAAATTGCCGCAAAATTGTGTAATGTCGGACCATACCGGAATTATGACTGAAATAATGATGTGAAATTTCGACTCAGGCAGTCACACACCCGCAATAATTGCGCGTTTTACGCTTAATATTAAGTAACAACAGAGGCGCGTGCGCGCACACCGTTAACCGTTATGCTCGCTCCGTTAACGAAGCGGGGCGAGCTCAGCGAGTTCTGTAACAATTGTACGACCGTGCGGCAATACAATCGATATTTGCGTTTACGCTCGTATTCCTTAGAACTTTACTTCGCCAACACGTCCGCTCACATGCGCGCGCACACACATAGACACACGCACACAAACAAACGCGCTCAAACACCTGTCTTCCTTAAGCGCCGTTTTCCAGGTGACTCCGCCTACGCCCAAGGTATAAACGGTAGATGCACCTGTGCATCGAGACCGTGTATCGATTCGGCGCGAGAAACTGCACGCGGAATCCGCTCAATCGCCGAAGCGCACGCGTGCGTTCGCGACTATTCCGTTTTGACCTCGATCGAACGAACGAACGATCGAACGATCGATCGATCGGAGCCGGACACATTACAGTGAGATTCCCGAGAAGGCGCGTTCTCGATGCGCGCTCCGCGCGCGCGACGGACGATCGATCAATAAAAGGGAAAAGTCATGCGACAGTAAGAGAACGCGATGTGCATTCATTCATTCATTTCCTCTCCCCCTTGAGTCTCCCTCGAATCCCCCCCTGACCTGATCGAACGACCTCACTAATAGCTGCCTTTCTGTGTTTTCTCTTTTCCACGGGGGGCGTTAACTAGCAGACAGCTACCAGTACCAGCTGCAGTCCATGTGGCAGAAGTGCTGGAACACCAACCAGAGTCTGGTGCACAACCTGCGCTTCCGGGAACGCGGACCTCTCAAGTCCTGGCGGCCCGAGACTATGGCGGAGGCGATCTTTAGCGTCTTGAAGGAAGGGCTCTCGCTCAGCCAAGCGGCAAGGTACGTTGTTCTCTTAATGGTTGTGCAACTCGGTGTAACTCGGTGTGTATGATAATGTATCGGATCGGAACGAAAGGTTCAGGTTTTCCGGTCGAAAAAATTGTAATAAACTTAATTTAACTTTGATCGATAGTCCGGCCACTTTCTACGAAGATTCTACGAATTTGTTTCTATATAAATGCAATAAAGTTAAGTTTAACTCAAAAATCAAATCAAACTTTTTGGTAGACAGATCTAATAGATAGGTCTGGTAACACCGAATACAGTCAAATTAATTATATCTGCATTGATATTCTGAATGTCGTAATATCGCAGTCGTAATATCGCTTTCTACGCGTGGAATTAGACCTGCGAAAACCTACTTTCGGAGTTATAAATTAGATGGAGGATACACGAATGCTTTGGCATTATCGAGTTTAAAACGATGAAAAACGTTGTTGAAAATAACCAAGCCAATCGATTAAAAAACGGAATAACCTGTACGTCACGTGCAACATTAATATTAATCGATAAAATGCATCAATCTTTAAAAATATTTCTACGCTCGCCACCCGACCCGACTTTTACAAAAATTATTTATTTCATTTAATTGCGCTTGTTTTTCGTTATTTTATATATAATATTAACATATGCGCGTGCATACGTGTGTGCACGTGTGTGTATGTGTGTATATATTACCGAACGTTATAAAGCGCGTTTTACTTTAAAAAAAAATATATCGAAATGCCCCGACGTGTGCTAAAAAAATAATTAACTTAGTCGCAATCATTTTCCGTATACCGCCGTATTCAGCACGGATCCAATAATAAAATTAATAATAGACCCCACACGGTACAGTCACGATATGTAATATTTTCGTACGCGCGCGCGCGCACCCGCTTGTGCGACATTCAATATTAATAACGAGTGATGAAATGCGTTAATATAAAAATTAAAAAATTATTTCAATTGCTTATCCCAAGAGTTCGCCTCGCCATGAGAGAGGTCTACTCCGTTCTTGTGTCGTTGATACGTTGATAAATGATACGCACAAAAGATAAATACTTTATTCGAGTTTATGCCGCTGTTGTTTCCTCCTCCTCGTCCTCCTTCTCCTCCTTCTCCTCCTCCTCCGCGCCACGGACCCACGCAATGCAGCGCGGATAAATAGTTAAAATTGTTATATAAATGTCTTATGATGCGGCGCGTACAATAGAGCTGGGTTATTACGCAATGAAGAATTCCGGGAAAATCACCGCATCAGGCATACCTTATCGCCGTATCTGAATCACGCGAAATAATCGTCCGATCTGCTACTCAAAGCGGCCGCTTTAAAATCATTTTGCGATCGAGTCGTAAAACACCGTGTATCGCGTTTGTGTAACTACGGCGCTCGCCGTTAAAGAGATTTCTTTTAATTCGGGCGCTAAGCAGTACCGGGTTAAAGCGCGACTTTATGAGCGATAATTTTTTATGATAATCGATTCGACGATCGATAATAATACGACTTGCCGTGTGCGATTTTGAATGTACGATTCCCACTCGGCGATATATCATCGATCGCATACGTACGGTGCACGCGCGTAAAGAGAGCGTGCAAGTTGCGCATCGCTTCTTAATCACGACCGTTAAGTACGTTGATATATTTCGACCGGGGGGGGAGGGGGGGGGAGGACACAGTAACGAGTAATTATATAAGTATAAAGTATAAGACAAGCGAGCCTCATTACTTATCCATCGCGACGGCGCACTGCGTTATTTTGCTAAATGCACCGTGTCATCATCGTCAGTATTTTCCCGGGCGGTTGCATAATTTCGTGAGGCGCGTTGCGTAATTTCCATTACCATGCATTCAAACACGCCTCGTTGAATCTTTCATTTCGTGCACGGGATACGCCGGAATTAATATAAATTAAAGTAGAATAAGACGGCACGCGCGTGGCGTGTGAATGTAGACACGCACGCACATACGCGTACACACGTGGGAAAATAAAACGCATGCCGAAACGCGAGATAAAGTAGAATAAGAAACGCGATATATGGCGTCTTAGCGCACCGACGCAAATCACGAGCTGGACCAAGTCGCATGCTAACACGTTCGATTTCTCCCTTTCAGGAAGTACGACATCCCCTATCCGACGTTTGTCCTATACGCGAATCGAGTGCACAACATGCTGGGTCCTAGTGCCGACGGCGGGGCCGGTGAGTGTTAGTTGCCAGTTTCAGTATCCTCCGAGAACGCCTCCGCTCCTCGATTACGATGCGTTGCTCAATGACAACGGCGAGATCGCACGACCGACAGCGCAGAGCGCCGAGGACGAATTATTAGCGCCGGAAATATCGAGAAGGGGTCTCGACGAAACGACGAAACGAGGATAGAGAGAGAGAGAGAAAGAGAGAGATAGCATTATGTATTCTACATTCTGGTTGCTCTCAAACGTGATTTAAAAATGCAATAATTAAAATTATAATGTTTTTACAATATTTTTGTAATATTGTAAGTTAGTGCAAAAAGGTTCTGGTATAAATAATTTAGACAATTTTAATCTTTTGTAAAGAAATTAATCAACCTTTTCGTGATTTATTTGACTATTGATAGAGAAAAAACATGATATTAGGCATGTCAGTGCTATTCAGTATATGAAATTGTCAATCGTATATTTCGTATATATATATATATATATATATAGAGAGAGAGAGAGAGAGAGAGAGAGAGAGAGAGGTGCAGAAAACGACTGGCGGAGAATCATATGATGGCTCGTTCAGAGACTGAAATCGTCACGGAACTGTCACGCGCGCCTCTGAGGAACGGGAGGAAAGTAGAATCGTGCACAATCAAGACGCGTGAAGGGAAAGCGATAAAAGGAAAATTCGTGCAAGGGGTGATAAAGTTGGATTGTGGAGACGTATCTTTTATATTTTATATCTCCTCGCATTCTCGCAGACGATTTTAATTTTCTTTAATAATACGGAAAGGGAATTTTTTTTTATATCGTTTATACGACGAAAATGCGACCGAGTGAAGAGACACTGCGAGAGAAAATTCTTTCTCATCGTGAGAGGAAAAAAAGTCGTAAATCTACGCGCTTTCGGGAGAGAAAAAGAGAGCTGATGTCTGATTATCATAATTTATCCTGCGTTTCTTAATTAAACGGTTAATATTCCCGAGTCTTACGACACTCGAACTTGTATTTTCCGCAATTTTATTTTCCAAACGAACGAGAAATTTGATCGCTCTCTATTACTGCGCATTGTTTCATTTACGTTTCCGATTTCTTCTTCTAATTTCGTTCTCCTAATTTCAACAAGCAGTTTCCACCCTTCCACAATTCACCACTAATTGTTTCGCTCGTTTCGTCACGATTCTCGGCTACACGATTCGAGATATTGACGAAATGTTGGACATGAACGCGATATCGAGAATGTATTCACCATAAATACAAGTCTGAATGCGCGCGTTCTCGCTTGATGTCCGATCGTTGCCCCTGAGGTGTTCTCAGGACCCGAGTTGGCTGCGCGCGAGGACTCGCCCGACGGACCGCGACGATGTGGCCAATTGTAAATAGCTAAGCTACGGCTAATCGAGAAGAACCGATCCGAAGACCCGGTCGCGCTCGTAAAAGTCGCAATTACACCATGCAATTATACCGGCGCGGTTACAGCCGGACTTTTCACCCCGACGACGTTTACTTAGACGTCTACCGCTTCATTAACGCGTCACACCCTTCGTGCAATATCGTACGCATCGAACGGCTTTTTTTCGTTCGAACGCACTTTCGTCGGACGTTCGAGTTGACGGAAACTCGATTGTCTAGTTTTCCTCGGAAGCTGTCTCCGCTCGGTCGCGCTCGCGGCGCGGTTTAATACAGCCTTCGGCGGTAAATACGACTGTCTGATCTCGCGATTAATTAACAGCGTGATCTACCGCGATCTAATATGAAGATCGCATTTGATACGACCGATGTGGGTTAGGAAGAGCGGCTGTCGCGTTTGACGTTAGACATGCGACATAAGTGGATGATTCATAGAGCTCGGGATGTGTGCATAAATTTGTCATCTTTTTGCGAGAGCTTCTCTTCGATCGAAGATTTATTCTGAGTGAAAAGTGATATTTGTGACCGTTAATTGCATGATGAGATGATTTTAGTCGTTCATTTTTCTAGTAAATGATATTATTACCGTCGTTGATAATAATTTCACATTTTTAATTAGAACGACGGGAAAATATAGCTGACACCGAAAAAGACTATAATTTGTAGCGAGATTAGCAATTTTCTCTCTCAGTGTATATTACGAAAATCTTTAATCTCTGTAGAAGATCTATAAATCGGCGTTGTGTGTCTACACAGTAAACAAAATTTTGTGTTGAAAACGATCCACTGAAATTTGATGTTACTTTAATATGGGGACTATGTCAAAAGTACACAAATACAATGATAAATTAACACATTCACCTTATCAATATATGTTGAGTGTATTAATATATCTTTATGTTCCTTTCTAAATTAATTTTAATCATTTTATTTATTATGAATCTATAAATTATATCACAAAATTGTTCAACACAAAATTGTTTACTATGTATAAAATAAAAAAATGAAACGTAAGGGCGGACATACGCACGCGATCGACCACGTGGTGGAAACCA
This sequence comes from Dinoponera quadriceps, assembly GCF_001313825.1. Taxonomy (NCBI): domain Eukaryota; kingdom Metazoa; phylum Arthropoda; class Insecta; order Hymenoptera; family Formicidae; genus Dinoponera; species Dinoponera quadriceps. The sequence goes on along the minus strand of NW_014557306.1, from coordinate 429,605 downwards.
CGTGTGAGAAAGCATCGGAATGAAAAGAATTCCAAATGAAAGAAAATTCAACATCGAATATCTCTCTCGAATAAGAATCGGACCCCTCTCGTCGCGCGCCAGACGTACCTCCGTTCGCGGAGACGCGATCCAAGAGCTTCGTCGGCGATCTCGCGCGCGCATTCGCGAGTCCACCGAATTCCGATTCCACGGCGAGAAATCGCGTGTTTGAGCGTTATCGAAGCGAGAAATCGGCGAAGATCGTCGTGAAATATCGCGAGGTGAACGAGTAGCGGCGGGCCTTCCCAAACAATACACGATTGCAGAGCCGACTCGCAGTGAAACGAATTCTTTCTCTTCTTCCACCCGCACCTTCTTCTTCATCGTCCCTTTCACCCGCTTTCCCACCCGCCCGTTTGCATTCCACCTGTAGATCTGCGCCCGAAGGGAAGAGGAAGACCGCAGAGGATCCTCCTAGGCGTCTGGCCAGACGAGCACATCCGCGGCGTGATTCGCGCGGTGGTGTTCCGCGACGGGCACTCGCCGCACATCGTCAAGGAGGAGCCGACCACGATGTACCCGAGCCTGGCGAACTACGCGGCCTGCAACGGTCCGGAAGGCGCGGTCAGTCCCGGCGCGGCGGCCGCAGCCGCGGTCGCGGCGGTTGCTCAAGGTAACTGGCGCGCACATTGTATTTCGTCTAAGGTGGATGTGAGAAAGTGACGGAACATGACGGATACTTCTCGTTCACGTTCATTATTTCAATGAGAGGGACGAGTGACTTAATGGAACGATTGAATAAGAATTGAATAAATTGAATAAATGACACTGAAAGGAAAAAACATCTACATTCAAGTGAATATTTGCTAAGTGTATTGGAGTTACTCCAATTTCTCCGATATTCCTTAGCAAATATTTATTTGAATGTAGAATTCTTTTCTTCCAGCGGTATGAGCGAATCAAAGAGAAATGCGACTGTCGCGAGCGATAATTCCTCCCATCGTTCGGAGTATCTGTGCTCAAAGCTGCGTGAAGCTTGAACATTTATTAAGCTAAAGCTCGCTAGTCTTTCTAATCGTTCGCATCATGTACGGATATGCGTATACATTATGACTATTGATTATTCGACTAATCTGTCATTTCGATAGCTTGACATACAATATCTATCATATTGCACATCGTATTATATTCTATCACGTATCAATCAAGAAATAATATCGTATCGTATCATATTATATTATATCACATTGTATCGTATTTTGTATCATATTATATCCTGATACGATGGGAATGAATAGAATAAGGATCAGCGAGTCTTGGCCTGGTAAACGTTAAAATTTTATTAAAGCTTAGCTTACATTAGCTTTGGAGGAAATTTAGCTTATCTCGAACTGAAGTGGACCGTCGACAGATGGGAAAGTAATGATCGGGGAATTGTCGAGCGAAGATTGATCGGTCAAGTGAGAATGAAATTAGTGAAATATCCTTTGTTTAAATAGACCGAACGATTCTCCACCTGTTACGTTCACATTGTACCTACCACGAACTGTCACAGCCAAGAGAGAATTTTGCATATCGTGCGTCTTTCTATTATCCTTCCTCCTCGATACCGAGCGAGCTTTATATCGAAGTCTCGTTCGGAAACGTTTACTTTGCGCGTTCCGTCGCAATCTTCACAAAGCCACCTGAGCTATCTTAAGCCACTTTTTACCCTGACATTCTAATTTCTCCACCGACCGATTCCTCCTCCGTCAACCAGGTCTGCGGCATCAGATGTGCAGCATGGTTGCGGCGGCGCACTCGCAACAGCACGACATGATGGCAACGAACCTGTCGACGAGCCTGTCCACCAGCCTGTCGTCGAACCTGCAGGCGGCGATGCAGGCTAGCCAACATCACAATAACAATAACAACAGTGGCAGCAACGCGAGCATCATCGGCGGCAGCAACAACGGCGGCGCCGGCGTCGGTCCCGGCAACAACAACGGCAACTCCCCGTTGAATCTCGGCCTGGCGAGCCCGGGCTCGGGTGGACCGCCGGAGAGCCCGATGGAGAGCCCGCTGGCGAGCCCGCTAGGCCCGCTGATGGACCCGGGTCACATACCGAGCAGCGTGGAGGTCGGCATCGGCGTGAGCGGTATGACGTATAAGCCGGCGCGGAGCTTCGTCAGCCCGCGGCCCGAGAATCTCTTCCAGGAGGACATCGCTGACCTGGTCAAGAGTCCTCACGGTCTCAAGGACAAGGACAAGATCCCGGTGAAGCTCGAGCCGCTCACGGACTCGCGCTGCGAATAGTAAGCCATCACGGCGGCGGTAGGTGCGGAAAGAACGACGACGACGACGACGAAGAAGACGGTGCATTCCTCGGCGTCGCTGTCGCCGTGGGAGAATCGCCGGCCGACGACGTGTGAGCGTCAGTGTTCCGACGCTCGATGACCCCGAGGAAAACCTCCCTCTCTTCGAGGTCGTTGGACGGGGAGAGGGAGAAATATAGAGATATAAAGAGAGAAAGGGAGAGAGAGAGAGAGAGGGTGAGAGTGAGAGAACCGACCCGATGCTTCTTCCCGCGGAAGTGTCGAGCCCCTATCGCTCACTCGTCGACACCTCCTCGCGGGAGTTTATAGTATATATACACGCGACTCCGAACGTTGTACACGAGCGCGATGTACTGTGCATACGAGTATGTTAAGAGAGATGTTAGAAAGAAAGCGTGAAAGAGAGGGAGAGAAAGAGAGAGAGAGAGAGAGAGATAGAGAGGCTTACAATCAAAAAACCTAAAGGAGACATACACAGGGAGAAATAGAGAGAGAAGGAGAGAGGGGGAGGGGGGGGGAGAAAAGAGAGAGAGAGAGAGAGAGAGAGAAAGAGGAGGACGCAGATGAGACAAGCGAGTGTTGAGAGCGTCTCAAACTCGTCTCGCCTGGCTCCGAGTTTCTAAGAGAAGGGCGAGCGAGCGATCGTGGATTATTCTAGGCGAAGATCGCTCGGTCGATCCTTCGGTAGGAAAGAAGAAAAGGAAAGAGTGACAGAGAGAGGATAGAGAGCGAGATAGAGAGAAAGAGAGAGTAAAACCTTCTTCTAGCAAACGTAATATAGCTATTGGGTCGCCGGCGCCTCGCGAGCGCCGCTACCTTTTTCCAATCTAGATAGTCGTGTCATCGTCGTGTCGTACGGACTATGTACATGTAATAAAGGTAAAAACTCACACGCCACACATGAGCGCACGTATATATACACGACAGCAAACAGAGACACATATACAGACACACATACAGCTACATGCACACATATGTACACGAGCGCGCCGCATACAGGATACTTACAACTCGAAAAAAATTTATACCTACGCATATACGATAACTGTACTTTTAATGCCAAATGTATAATAACTCGTAAGAGGTCGCCTACTGCCGATTAATGATCGATTACTCGGGACGGGTGCCGACGAGAAAGCAAGCCACGCCACGAGCCAGAGCTACTCGCCCGTACTGTCGAGTCCTTACACGACGTGCCGTGTAGATCACTTCATCACATTCACTTCGTCCCAATTTTTGGACGTCGCAGGGGTTCGCTCTGAATCCTTTTTCAGTAGTTAAAACAATTCCTTTTCTGTTAATGATTATGAAAATAATTTAAACATTTGTCAACATTGCAAGATAATGTTGATTTCTCGGTAAATACTTCTTAAAACATAAATCTTGGTCTCAGTGGTATCGATCTTACTCTGATAAATGTTACTTTGATTTTTTATACATTGAATTATTTCAAGGGGACAAATGCCGCTCTAAGTTGTCTCGACGATGGAAATATTTCTTGTCCCTTTCTTTTTTTCGTTGAACACACGTCTTACAGAGAAAGAGTAAATTTCATGCGTCGTAAATTTCAACGTGAGTCTCGACAGGATGTAGAATCTCGAATCTGTGCACGGCACTTTGCGTAAGAGCGCGATCCTTCTAACGCGAGGCAGTAAGCGACGTCACTGATCTAAGCTCGATAAGTAAGGGAGATGTACAAAATTCATTATGACTGTCTACCAAGAAACAAACAAGCAAAAAGAAGATTAAAGAGCGAAAGAGAAAGGGAGAGAGAAAGAGAGAAAGAGAGTGAGTGAGAGAGAGAGAGAGAGAGAGAGAGAGAGAGAGAGAGAGAGGGAAAAGGGGAGCGAGAGAGAGAAGAAGTTATGACAAAGTATAAGACGGTGGAAACAAATTTAACGGCTTATAAAAGCGAGCACACTCTAGGCCGAGATGATCGCTGTACGTTATTAAGTATAATGATTGCCTTCCTGCCATATTTGGGGTATGCCAAGTATAAAAATTATAAGGTTTAGGGATTAGGGGACGAGAAACTGTGGCGACACGAAACCGTGTCGAAATTTTGGTGAGTTCGGCGACCACGAAGTGTGCATCGGTGCGAGATTGTGAACCTGAATGCGAGCCTGAACGTGCGAATCTGAACGCGAGCCTGGACGCGCAAATGTCGATGAATGTGAGGCGGAGAATGTGAGAGAGAGAGAGAGAGAGAGAGAGAGAGAAAGAGAGAAAGGAAAAGAAAGATACAGAGCGAAAATGGAAAGAGCGAAAGAGATTTGCGTGCGTGTGTTCTTCTTTCGGAAGATCGTGCTATTTTTCAAAATTGTGCAAGTCGCGCGTGATTTCGCAAAGGGACCTCGAGTCCTCGACAATCGAAGAACAACCCGAGTGCCGACCGATGTTAAATCCAGGAATTCTAGATAACGTTGAATTTTCATTAAGACCAGAGTCGGACAAAATTTATTTCTACCGAAAGACTTCACCGAGATTCATTGCCGTTTGTGATCGATCTTCTTCGTTAAATTCGATTAATCTTTGGATTTGGTTTAACGTAAGGATACCTTTTTGCGTAAGTGCGAAAACAACATACCGATTCTTTCGGCCAATTTGATCTATTCGTCGCAAATGTCGGCACGCTGGTTCGGGAGAAAGTGAGAGGAGAGAATGCGAGTGAGAGTGCGTGCGTGCGTGCGTGCATGCGTGCGAGAGAAAGAGACTCCTTGTAAGTGTAAAAAGTAAACAAAAAAATTTTTCGAAGTGGCCTTCGGTGAAAGGGAAAGATCATCGCTTTTCGCTTTTGCTCGTACGAGGCTTTTGCGTAACGAGCCATCCGTGTTATCCGTTTGTCTGGAAAACTTTACGGGGAGAGTGGGTTTAAAAAAAAAAGAAAGAAAAGAAACAAGAAAATGCAGGAGGGAAAAATTGATTCTCGCGCCACGCTCATGCAGCCAGAACATTTCCGGTATCGGTGGAGGAGAGAAGAGGAAGGAAGGGTGGATCGCGCGTTCGTAGCACGTATCGGGGCGATTAGGAAAACGAAACATCGGGCAAACCAAAAAACGGGAAAGAGAAAATAAAAAAAGAAGAAAAAAAATAATAACACGTTATTCTTGATACAAGCGACTTTTGTGCGAAAACGCGACGGTGATCGCGAGGCGACGTTAGACGGCGATTTATTAGTATACGCGTTGCAATATAAAACTCGATCGACCACGTTTTTCATTTCGGCGGAAAATCGGAAAGCGCGAGTTCTAATTACCATTTAGGCATAATGTGTTCAACGGGGAAAAAGGTAAATTCGCGCGAGACGTGCGGCGGCAAAATGAGGAAAAAAAGTGTTGAGAAAGGGAGGTTTTCACGCGAATACGACGGGGAGGGCTAAAATTTAGTAGCAGCAGAAGAAGTACGAACCGAATCGCGAGAAATTGCGAGGTGCAAGAGAGAAAAGGAGAGAGAAAGAGAGAGTGAGAAAGTGAGAAAGACAGAGAGAAAGAAAGAGAGAAAGAGAGAGAGAGAGAGAGAGAGAGAGAGAATACGAGGTCGCGAGAGCGTGGGGAAGAGAGCGAATGCGAAAGAAATTTAAAATTAAATATTGTATAAAAAGAAAAAAAGTAGTAAGTGCCTTCCAAAAAAAAAATTTAAGTGTCCCGTAGACCGTGACCACTTGACTAAGCGACGAAGAAGTCATTCGAAATTCTGCTGAATGTATTATTCGTGAGATCATGTTTGTAAATACGTTGCGTAAATCGACATGTCGTTTATCCTTTCTTTCCTATTTTTAACGATCTTTTCATATATTCCTACGGCACATTCGCAATAAATCGTCTTTATTCCTGATTAAACGTCCGGCGTGAAGTTAAATTAATGATTTTAGGAAAGGAGACTTCTCATATTTTTGCGATTCAGGCTTCTTTTTAATTTTTGTTCAAGTTGCACAATAGCACAAGAGCACGCCTAATTATTTATTATATGTTTCATCTCGGAAGATCAAAACATCAAGATCGATATCGAAATTCGCGATCACGCGGTTTCTAGCTGGATATCTTTACGATCGTTTCTCCGGATTGTTGGCGGAAAAGGGTTCTCTTTTCGAAATTGTTGAATTGTACAATTGTTTCGCCAAAAAAAGAAAAACAAGGAAGCAAAAAAAATGACCGCGAGACGAGTGAAATATTCGGTTAACCCGGCGAACTCCTCTCCTTCATGAGTGTCGAATACGCAATGTGTCTACGAACGTCTGTGTGCGTGTTGAATGAGTGTCCGAAGCAACAAACTACCCGACAAAATTTGTGTTTTGGATCAATCCACACAGGTAATACCCTGAATGGCATATTCTCGAGATGTTTTCCTTCTTGATTTCCCGGCAGAGCAAACAGAGTTGACGAACTAATAAATAGAAGGAGAGAAAGTGAGGGAGAAAGAGAGAGAACGAAAGAAAGAGAGCGAGCGAACGAGCGAGAGAGAGAGAGAGAGTGCGCGTAGGAGAATAAAAAAATAAAATAAAAAGATGAAAGAGAAACACAGCTGACCGACACAGGAGAACGGCTATTTCGAGAGGACCTTTTCGTTTCCACGTTTTGATATATACATATATGTATCTGTGAACAGATGATAAAAAAAAGAAATACCTATATTACATACCTAAGACGTAAGTGAACAAAAAAGCATCTAATACGCTATTATTGATATAGAACACAAAGTGAATATATATATGAGAAAAAAGTATATTATATATATATAAATATAAATATATATATATAAATATAAAAAATTGATATATTGATGCTGTAGGGTTATACTGGCTGAGTGCGTTTATTGCGTTAGAAAAAGAGAGAGAGAGAGAGTGTGAGAAAGAGAGAGAATGAGAGCGTAAGAAAGAGAGAATGAAAGAGAGAAAATGAGAGAGAAAGAGAGAGAAAGAGAGAGGGGCCGCGGTTCTTTTCCAAACGTCGTCGAGGACGAAACAAAAGTTCACGAGGAGAGTTTTGCGATGTAGGCGACGCTGGAGGCTTTAGAATCGAGAAGACAAAGTAACCCGTAGGGTTTTTATCGGGTCGACAAGAAGGACGGATGTGCGTGACTTTGGCGCTACTTTAGAGAGAACGAGGGAGAGAGAGAGAGAGAGAGAGAAGAGAAGAGAACCCAGTTACGCTCACGGACACGCGCGTCCCGTTTATCGACATTACGCACACTTTTACGCGTAGACGATTCATCTCCTTCGTTCCCGCAAAAATCACGATATCGCGTCGGAATCGCCAACACGCACCCAATTTCGCGGACTTCGCGTACATTTATCCCGAAACGCAACGCGGCGGCTCGTTGAGATTCAAATTCATTATCGCGCGTTGATACTGGCCTCGTACGGAAAATATCGTCCGGAAAACGGTCGCAACATTTTCGACTCAACGGGTTGCGAGAGACCACGATAGACCGTCGATACGCGGGACCGCTCTCGTCCAGGAGTTTCAAATCACACGCATGTAGAGACCACCGAATGATCGGCGAGTGCTTTCGTTTTCACGCACGTGAAAAAATCTCTTTCCTTTGATTGATATCGTTATTGCCGCGGTTAGGAAGAAGGAAAAATAAAATTATGCGAGAGAAGAAGAAAGACAGAGAGAAAGGGAGCGAGAGAGAGAGAGAGAGAGAGAGAGAGAGAGAGAGAACGAACGAACGAACGAACGAACGAACAAACGAACGAACGAACGAGCGAGCGAGCGAGCGAGCGAACGAGTTGCACAGCGAACGACAGCCGACTATAACAAAAGCATAGTAGTCTCCGTACCACACGATTTACGACTAGTTTACAGGACGCGTGCCGACGACGACGCGCGCTTCCCACGGAGGACACCATTCTGGTCGGTCTCGCGCGCGAGATCGTACTTCTCCAGCGAGTGCGCGCGTCGTGCGCGGCCGCACGATGATACACACGCCGCATTTCCGTTTTCTCTACGATAGTTAACGTTTAAGGGACAATTTAGATGTGGCATCTTTCATTTCGCGAAGACTATTAGTCGTGCAATAGGATCGCACACTTTTCAGAACCCGGTTATTTAATCGCACACACGAGCCCGAATAAAAAAATACATTCGTACTCTAACATATGTATACATACGTACATAGAAACGTGAATACACACACACACACACACACACATGTGTACATGTACTCATTACATGCGTCATTACATATACACATCGAGAAGTCGAGAGAACGTGGGGACACACGAGATTGTTTGTCTTTACTGTAAATAAGAGGAGCAGTATGTACGGCAAGATTCATCGTTATCACTGTAACATGTAACATATTTATTTCGGAGTTCTCGTTGAGATCCCGTTTAAGTAGCCTAAGATTCGGATTTTGTTTTGATCCTTCCGCCCCGTCGGTCGGAGGCACCAGGGCGAAATCCGCCGAGAGAGGCGCCTTTCGAAAGGGAAAGAAATAAAAAAGATAAAAGGAAAAGAGCTCTCTTTCCCTTTCCGAAAGTGTTTTTGTGCGAGTCGCCGGTGAGCCCTGAAGCTTCCACCTCGGCATCGTCTCGATCGACCGTGAAAGTGAAACACGCGACGTCCGCGAATGACGGAATTCATTTTGTTGACGATTCAGAACGGCTCGATCGATACGTTCCGCAACACGATCGAAGGTAAATGTTCGAACAATTTCACGTCGCTACCGGATGTCTTTCCGCCAATTCTCTTCCGGACGAGACCGCATTTTCTGCGCGTAGTCGTCAACGTCGCGTGTTTCGGCAATGTTGCTCTCAATCCGACCGCCGTCTTCGTTATCCGCACGAGATGAATACGAGAGAAACCCCGTACGCTATTTAAAAGTTTAAGGTATTTAAGCGAGTATTTACGCGATTACGGTTTACAGATTTATATTTAGAAACGACGAGGGAGAGAGGAGAGAGAGACCCCGCGCACGACGAGAGAGAGAGAGAAAGAGAGAGAGAACTGCGATATATATATATATGTATATATATATATATATATCGCAGTTATATATATCGGTATATATATATATATATATATATATCGATATAATTATAGTTTAGAAATTTATTTCGACTGACGAACTTCTAATGGATCGTTTCGCCGATTATGCAATTTAGAAGTTTATCAGCGGTACACAGTTCCGCAGCGAACGATCGTTGTTGTTGCGTTAACGATTCGGGAAGTTGTCTCTCCGCTCGTGTAAATCGTGCATGCGCGAATATTGGGGGAGAAGACGCGGCTCTTCTCCGGTTGATTTCGCGTCGAGACGGTGCGCCGGCCGGGCGGAATCGTCGCGATCACAAACAGCATATGTTCGTCGCACGTGCTCGGCGGCGAAAAACGGCAATATTTTATAGTTACTATCATTTCTATTATAATTCCCGCGCCTTTTTGAGAGGAGATAACCCGCGAGAGAGAAAAAAAGAGCAACTCACAAAACAAGAAAAAAACACAGAGGCAAGTATTTCTTTCTTTTTTTTTTCAGCGTAGGTAGCCCAATTTATTGTTCGGATAAGTCGCCCGTACCCGATTATAGTTGTATATCGCGATAAAAGCGCGCGCGTTGATAACGCGCGCGGACGATATAGAACCGTGACGACTCGTGAAACGACGTTCGTTCCCCGATTTTACTTCGTGAGCGCGGCAGAGGACGTGTGTGGTGGATGATATATGCCTCCGCGCGCGCGGTTTGCTTTAGTCACGGACGCAAACGCAGAAATCGTTCACCCATTTAAATAAAACGCGTTCCCCATCCACCCACAGACACTCATCCAGCCACCCACCCTCCCCCATCCCCCTAAATTAACCCGGCTCCTATATTCCCTGATTACCCCCGGATTCCCTTCGTCCTTTCAGCCCAAACCCTACCCTTATCCAAAAAAAAAAACCCGGCCACGAGCCTCACTTTTATTTATTACCGATTAGCTCGTAAGATGACGTTCTACCGAGGTATGCTATACTTATAAATACACCCTATATATAGTGGAGTAAGCAAGTTACATTACCTACCTACCTACCTATCCGCGCTTGACGGGTGGAACAAACAGAAGAAAACACGCAATCATACATTTAAGTTGCTACTTGGCACGTATACCTAAGTAATATACTAACATAAACAGTATGCAATAACAAATAAATATGAGAAACGAAGGAGAGAGTCTCTTTCTGCATTTCCTGTCTTTTCGTCCCTTCTTCTCCCCTCCACGAACCTCCTGATTTTAACGACGGAATGTCGCATCTCCGCGAAAAAAAGTGCGCACAACTCGAGAGAAATATATAAAGCTTTGTGAAGAGAGGTGAGGAAAAAAATAGAACAACGTGTTAAATTTTCGATTGCGTGCGATCTTTGAGAATCTGGACAAAAATTTCAGTTGAAGCTACTTCGTTTACGAAGTTTGTGCTTGTCAAAGATTCAACATATTTCGTACTAAATCGCGGGAAGAGCCGAAAATTTAATATTGTTGAATTGCACCACCTTTTTATGACGATGCGATGTCTCGTTTCACGGTAAGAAATTAATTGGTGAAGTTGATAAACATAGTATTCATTTAAAAAGAGAACTTTTAACTGAATCTTAATCGGATTAGTGTATCGTTTCCACAATCGCGAGAACACGTTGAAAGGACAATCATTCGCGGTAAATATATCTTCAGCATGATTAAATGTTTCTGTAATACATAACTCTGATTATATTAGCCAATGTTAATCTTAGCCAATGAAAATCTTAGATTTCTTATATCAAATTAACGCAGTGAACAACGAAGAAAAATAAGGTGAAAACCGAGAGATAATATGTTTAAAAATATAAAAAATAATCTGACCCAACGCTAGATCATATTGCATAAAAAAGGAAAAATCGTTTATACAGCTTGAAAGAGTTAACTTTATACTTTATACACAATTTGCATACATGTAAATTGTGGCTTTTCTTCGTTGAGTTATTCAACGTTAAAACAAAATAAATCCTTTTAAATGAATTGTTAAATGAATTAATATACCACACATGAGTCATAAAATGAGCAGGAAGTTAAAAGTTTTCTTTTTAAAATTCACTTTTTACGTTTTTCAAAAAATAAGTTGTCTATGTAAAAATTCAATTATAATATAAGAGTAAAAATTGGACAATCGCCGTTTCTCATTTAAATTGATATATCTTAATGAAAAACGACAGCACAACTTTATAATCCTAATATAACTGAATATTAGAGACTTCAAACTATAAAATGCTTTTTTAACCACATAATTATGATTTTTGCTAGAGTTGTGGCTTTTTAAAATTTGCCCATTTTTCATTATTATGAACCCAGATAGCACAAATCTCCTAAAGACATCCTGAGGATATCCCAAGAATATCCTGAAGACATCACAATGTTCTAAAGATGTCCACAGGACGTCTACGAAACATCTTGGGTATACAATATCCATGGGATATTGTGTGCTGTTTTGGATCTGACTTTTCAGTTTATCAATTTCATTTAGTTATAAATAATTTAACTTGATATGCATATCATGCATGCGACTTGTCATTAAATCGAATAATTTGGAAATAGCATCTTTCGATTCGCAATTAGGCGGATCACTTTGAAAATAGAAAAGCATTTACGAGTACATTCAATCACAAAACAAGTGTACGACATTCGTTGACAAATACGTTACGTTGACAAATACGTTACGTTGACATATGTAAAAAGTTTTGTTTTCTTTTTAAAACATCTGTATCACATTTTTGAATCAAATAATTTTTCGCTCTGAAAACTCAATTGAAAGACGAAAATGATAAATGAAGTTGTGAAATTTTGAAATTGTGCGGTCGCCATTTTTCGTTTAATTCAAAAAACCTTAATGAAAATTAAAGACAGTATTAATATAGCTAATGTGCCTAAAAACTAGAGAGTTCAAGCTTTAAAGTGCTTTTTGAACGATCTCGATAGCATCATTATTACGAAAGTTACAATTTGTTGAATTCCGCTTACGTTTTATTACAGCGGAAAGTACGGCTGATCAGCCCTTGAGTCATACTACTTGAGAAATAGAAGTACTTCTGACTCTATCGTTTAGTCATATCACGACCTGAATTTCTCGTTAAGTATAGTAACGGCTCGTAGCGGAGAGTCTAGAACTAAATTTCAGAAATAATGGGTCTACGTAATTATTGGTCTACGTAATTATTGGACCCATTATTTCTGAAATTTAGTTCTAGACTCTCCGCTACGAGTCGTTACTATACTTAACGAGAAACTCAGGTCGTGATATGACTAAACGATAGAGTCAGAAGTACTTCTATTTCTCAAGTAGTATGACTCAAGGGCTGGATCAGCTGTACTTTCCACTATAATAAAACATAGGCGGAATTCAATAGGCTGTAACTTTCGTAATAATGATGCTATCGAGATCGTTCAAAAAGCACCTTAAAGCTTGAACTCTCTAGTTTTTAGGCACATTAGCCTATATTAATACTTTCTTTAATTTTCATTTAGATTTTTCGAGTTAAACGAAACATGACGACCAGTCAATTTCAAACTTAGTCTTTCAGTTGAATTTTCGGAGCGAAACATTATTTAATTCGAAAATGTGATACAGGTGTTTTGAAGAGCAAACTTTAAACTTTTTATGTATTTATTAACGAATGCCGTACACTCGGTCACAGAACGGTTATAACAGTTTTTGTTTTTCATATTTCGGAACATACAAAAATTATGACGAAATGAACTTATTAAATGACGATCATGCGCAGTAGGTGATCTGACAGCTGTTAAATTACATGTACAAGGTGTTGGCATAAAGATGAATAGAGCAATATATTAGTTACATACGTTTTAATACAAGAAAATTAAGAGTGAAAAATTAGAATTATATTTATAAATTATATCGCATTTTCACATATTAAATACGCATAAACCCGACGAATTCCGAAAACAAGAATAGTTGGTTTGCTGCATATAAAAGGCTTGCTGCAGAATTATTATCAAAGAAACTCAAGAGGAAAGGAAAGCGTAATAATAAAATACTTTTATTACATCAATCTGATGATGCTTAAAGCAAGAACAATCATACTAATGAAGAATAAGCATAACATTGAAAATGCGATAACGAGAGGATTCAAAAACATTTTAAAATCTCTAGTTTCCAAATATATGATGGTCACAATATTGCTCACAAAGATATATTGAATTAAATAAAAAAACAGTGATACTCTAATTTTCATCCTCATCATTCAATTGAGTTTTCACATTGAAAAGTGATAGTCCCCTGCTCGAGTTATTTTATTATCTTTATTGTTGCGAATGTTCCAGCTTATTTAATTTTTTTATTTCTATTTAATATTTTTCAATTATCAAGAAATTTGAATTTTTTATTTTCAAGATTCTAAATTTTAAGAATTTGTTTTGATCTAACAATAAATTATACATACAATTATGAAAAACAAAATAGACTTTTAAGTAATTCTAATAAGATATGTATACACACGAGCCAGTNCGAGCCAGTATGCCCAATAAAATTTATTGTAATAAACTTTAATGATAGCAGTCGTCACATTCATCGTGGACAGTCATATTCGATCTATTATCATTCTGTTATTTTATTTTATGTACTGTTTGTATTGCACTGTGGTACTGCCACTTGATAACGTCGAATTAAAAAACTATCATAAAATTTAATCAAATCTAAAAACATTTATAGCATAATCGATCATTTAACTTAAAAAAGTCAAACACTAATTTCCATCCCTACTACTGACGTTAGAAACGAATTTGTGAAACTAATTCGATGGCTGATCCTAAGAACAATCAGATGACATATTTCAATGTGTTTTTAATATACAATTCACATTCCGTATATTTTTAATATATAATTCACGTATGTTATACTGAAAATAATGCATATATTGTTTAAGATCATAATATAAATGCTATATTACATTTAGATTTTACTCGAAGATCTCAGATATAAATCCAGAACGAAATATGTACACTTTGAAAATAGGACCAAATATTTTCAAAATGTAAAATGAAGTATAAATTTTGAATTAAATAAGGAAAAAAAATCGAAATTTAATCTGAAAATTTCTGAGAAAAATTGCACATAGCCTCTTTAAATCAATCTATCAAATTTATCCGCCCGACACTTTTACATTAGATTAGGATCGGATCACACTTCACAAAGAAACAGCTAAAAGATATTTTTACCATTTATCAGGTAGTGTGTTTCTACACTTTCTGTACATTCGGTATACTATTCGGATTTGGTTGTTGCTGCTGCTGTTGCTGAGCGGGATTCGATGCGATCGGCGGACTCGGTTGTTGTCCGCCTGACACAACTCCTGGATTATTCGACGGGGCGTTACCATGAATATTTGGTGGCACTTCATTCTGCGTCTGTTGCTGCTGCTGCGGTTGTTGTTGTTGCGCTTGTTGTTGCATTTGTTGTGCCTGATGAGGCTGGCCCTGGAATTGTTGTTGGACTTGCTGTGGCTGGCCTTGGTGGTATTGTTGCTGTGCCTGTTGAGCTTGGAATTGCTGCTGATGTGGCACTTGCTCTTGATACTGCGAAGGGTGCGCTTGATACTGTGGTTGTTGCTGCACCACTTGGCCCTGATAATGTTGCTGCTGCTGTTGCGGAATCTGAGCCTGATACGGTGGAATCTGACCCTGGTATTGCGGCGGCGGCGGTACGTGACCTATCGGTTGTTGCCCCGCTACATGTCCTGGATATTGCTGCTGGTACTGCGGTGGGAACTGCAAAACAACGATCGAATTAGCGGACCAAGAAGAGGCAATATCACGGGTTCGATAGAAATCTCGAATTCGCAAGATGCGTTTCGCAGCTTTGGAAATTTTTGCCTTTACTCACCTGCTCGTGCTGGACGGGTAGATGTGCATTGTCAGGGGATGGTGGTAACTAACAACAACAACAGAAAGTGCACAAGCTATGTTAATTATCCTAATCACTACGGGCGGCACGTCTTAAACGACCAATAGCGATAAAGATAACGTAACTATGTAGCTTCGTTGTTCACGAGCGTTTATAAAGTATGCGTGTCGTGCTGATTACATAACCGCGTATATATTGAATATATACACACACACACACACACAAAAGAGAAATACAATCGATTTGTTCAAATGGAAAAAGAAAGAAATGGAACATTCTCTAAGTTCATTTCGAGCATGCTGTCGAATGAATGTATACGAAAGCGTAAAACAAAATCGTACAAGAACATATTCAGAGTCTATATAGTGTATGTAATGTACAAAATGAAAAATATCACTCGATATATAAATATGCAGGGATTTAACGTTGTAAATATTTATTGCGGCACATAACTACATTTACGGCTTATCTACTCATCAAGTTTACTCTCGCAATACACAATCAAATACTCACCATTCCCTTAGAGATCATCTTCTGCAGCTCCTCTTGCCTGCGCCTCTCGTAAGCCTCGTATTCTTGCTGAGAATAAATCTGCTGCTCGTCCAGTCCCTGCCATCCTTCGTCCCGTTGGAAATCAGGTTTCTTCGTTTGCTCCAAGAACTCTTGGTAACTGCGATAAAGTGTTACGTAATACGTTTCTTCCTTGTGGATCATTTTAGAAACCATGAACGTAAAGAATATTAAATGGGTATTCCGATTGTTCGTTGAAATGTATATACCTTATAAGACCATCGTGATTGAGATCGGCCTCGTTGAAAACATGCTCCCTCATTCTTTCCATTTCTTCGCGTCTCTCGTAAATATCGTCCTCAGGGGCGCCTTCGTTGTAAATCTTATCCAATTCCTTCAAGAATAGAGCCTTCACCTCGTCTTGATCCCAAAAACCATTGCCGTCCAGATCTGAAATTTAAATTGTATGCACGTAGAAAATTAGCTTTTACAATAATAATGTGATATAATGATGACAGTAATAATAAGAATCTTTTCAAGCACCGTGAAGGTAAAAGAATGTCTTGGGATTGAACTCTTGATTCTCCATGTGATCTTGTTTCTCCCATACCTCCTCCAGTTGTTGCTTACTACCGGGATGATGAAGCTATAAACACACATTATACTTGTTAGAAGATGAAGTAAAGAAAATTATCAAATTTGTAAACTGTCTCTCAACATACAGGTTGATGCTCCCTGTGCTTCTTCTTCATCGCTTCCAAGTCCTCCTCGAATTTCTTCCTCTCCTCCTCCTTCATGCCTTCCAAGAATGAAATTCGTTAATTTAAAAGGCGACAATTACGATTAACGTAAACAAACTTTAATCAATCACTGTACCCACAAACAATAATACCACTCTCATCACCACCATTATTAGGCAAGCCTAGAAGTATCATGTTTTGTTACCCGTATTACCCTTCATCTTTTGCTCTTCGTCGAACTTTTTTTGCATTTCATACTCCTTAAACTCCTCGCGTCTTCGTTTATCAGCCTCCGCTAGGTCTTGCGTGGTCTGCAATATTTTAATAGAAATTTAAAATATCTTTATTAAACGGAGTCTCCTGTAAAGGATTTTTTTAAGTACTTCTGAACATCCGAATGTCATACCTTCGCAATCAATTTCTTCAGATCGTCTATCTCGAACGTATGCTTGTTGGAGTGATCCAAGTGTTCCGCTATCTTCAAGTGATTCAAATCCAGACCATTCATCAAATTATGCTCCTTGGTGGCGAGATGCCTCAACCTCTCTAGTTCCTCTCGTTTCAATTCGTCTAGTTTCGTCCTGACTTTGTGATCCACAAACTGCAGCTCATGCGCTATCTTGCCTGTCTGCGTACGAAAATATCTACTGAAAATTGCAGGTTGCACTCAAATTCAGAATAGATAATTTCAAAAATTCAATATTCAAAAATTGTCGCTACGAAGAAAAATGTTCTACAAAAGACTATTTTATGTCTCAGATAGTACACAAGAGAGACAGACGCTCCAGGACCATTCCGAACATATCCAGAACGGCTTGGCAAATCCTAGGACTTCCTGAGCACATTTGGATTATCTCAGGATGTTTATAAATAAATACCATTTTTAAAACTACACTTACGCGTATGTCAGCTTCATCGGCCTTCTCCAATTTCTCACGGAATTCCATGTCACTCTCCAGAGTTTGAATTACCTCTTTCAGGTACCTGTGATATTCCATAATAATCGCCTACAAATAAAGACGAGCTTTTGTAATAACACCGTGAATTGTGTTAACTGGTACATACTCGCGTAAGAAATATTTCTAAAAATATTTTACCACATCCTCTGAGTCATCGACCTCGTTTTCCTTGTCTTTATGATCTTCATTCTTGTTTTGAGAAACAGGTGGCGCGACCGACGTTTGTATAATTAAAATTACCAAGAATAACGATAGAAAATGCTGCATCTTTCTGCAACATAAAAAAGAAGGAAAAATCATGAATAATGAGAAAAATAATAAGAAACACATGGAAAAAAATTTTCGATATAAAGCGGATACAAACAATTCATACACGTTCCGTGTGTGTGTGTGTGTGTGTGTGTATGTGTGTACTTATATGTAATAATGTTATTTACTTCGAATAAAATATATCTCGTCTTTGTCCTGTCCGCTATTATATATAAAATATTTTGCTCGATGAAAAATATTTCGTCTGATGCTACAATAACCACAAATAAAATAATCGCAATCGTTAAGATAAAGACGTCTCTTTGCTTATGTGGTATTATCGATGCGTTTGCAGGAAATACCAGAAATTTCGACGTTATCTATTCATTCTTCAAATAATCTGACGGAATTCGGGTAATCACATGCGCGTATAAATGACGTCATATAATGTATACGCAATACGATACACACCGGCAAGGTCGCAGTTAATTACGTTCGACAGTGAAGAATCGTGAAACGCTGCAAATAGATGTTAACGTTACATCCGGTTATAAGTAAACCTCCAGAAATACGACACGTGCATTTTGTCCGGGTATAATTGTGAAAACAGTCAAAGCAGTATAATAAACAAATCGATCATTAAGCATAACAGCAGAAACATGATAAATATAGAATGCATTTTAAAGATAAGAGTGAAGAGAAATATATACTATGACTTCCTCGATACAGTGATTTTCAATGTAATGCACTGATAATGTCATGTTAAAAAAAAATATTTTTATATTTTTAATTATCGAGTTTCTCATAATGTTAATATTGTGAAAGATACTCAGTAAAAAACAAAACTATCTCTCTCTCTCTCTCTCTCTCTCTCCCTCTCTTTGATATCATTCTAAGTATATTATTCCAAATAATCTGTAGAAATAGATTTTATGTAGTTGATATAAATTTTTGTTGATAGCTTATTAACAAAAATATTTTAGAACCTCCTAATAGAATATAGATGGAAGAAACCGAGCGAAATTTATCATTTTGATAATTTAAAAGCATTTAAATAGAACAGATCTTACTTAATTTCCATTAGCTAATCGACTGTTTATGTTAGCAGACTCTGTCGACAGAATATGAACTCAATACAAACAAATACTGATGACTATGGATCTGTTACCAAACTGAGTATACTGTTAATATTTCGTTTATTGGGTCAGGTCTTCTTGAGTCACGTCTTCTCTGACTGATCTTCTCCGACTGATCTGGCTGATCTTATCTTGTACTACTTAAGTAGCAATTAGTGCATGGAGGAATTATCATCTGTTAAGTTATCTCTAGACCTTTGTTAATTTCCTACAATAGAAACACCTGTTTCAATGCAATATGTGACATATTTTTCGTGACACAGTATGTAAATAAGGATGATCTTGCAGATGCAAAGTGACAATGGAACAAAAATACATATGGCATTTGTATCTGCACATACATAGTACTTGCATTATTCTTATATAATATATTGAGATACACGTTACGTTCGACGACATTCATGCGTATGAGACATCAAAGCAGTATATTATTGAATGAGTATCAGACAACCATCATTTTTTTATCCCGTTTACTCGAGACAGACGAGACGAGATTGTGACGCACGCATTTTTTATATGTACATTTCCGAAAGAGAGCAACGCCATGATCTCATATAACATTTAACGAAAAATTGACAATAAGACGCGACGTGCGAAGACGTGTAATAAGAAGAAAGAAATGCGATCAAGGTCGCGTGACGAGCAGAGTGGAAAAGTGAGAAAGTGAAAGTTTCCCGTGAGAATAGTTCAGCGAATTAGCCGACGAGTAAATGAGAATCCGGAGCAGGCTGGGATTTCCCGAAGACAACGAGTTCTCACGTGGCAGATTCGCACACTCGGCTGCCCGGGTATGCTTCGACGTTTCTAAAACTCAACACCTTCAAGTCGAACGCATTTCCGTATTCTCACACCGAGACTATTGATGACACCATGTCTAACCTTTCACTTTCCCATCTTCGTGGCTCGAGTCGCGATACTGCCCGTCATTTTCGCGACACGTTCTCTCAAAAAAGATGCACTTGGTCCCGAGAAAGAAGTCGCGGATCAGGACGAGAGATAAATTCAAAAGTCGAGGAACTTACGACGAAGTACGTCGGGACGTCGCGATACAATCCTTAAAAAACGATGTCGTGGTCGAACAACCGGCTGCGCATCAGGCCGATAAGAACGATCTGCCGTTGACGCGGACGTCGGACGACGACGGGACAGATGACCAAAGCGATCTAAGCGCAAACGCAGCCAAATGGTATCCGCAGATGAGCAGGCGGGGTGGAGAAGCGGAGTGAAAAGAGCGTATGCCGCGTAGCGCCCTCCAAAGAGGGACGGCCACGTTCACTCTGTGCTCTCTCTCGTCCTGAATGGGCACGTGTGCGATTTAAAGGAAGCGTGCGAATGAATGCCGGCGGCGCGTGCGAACGACGACACGCGTTGTACGCACGTTAGATGGCGCCAAGTGCTCCATCCGTCGAAATGACAATTCTCGGTGAGACGCGATTAGTCGCGCGGCGTACGAAGTGCTACACAGCGCCACTGACTTTTCTAGCACGTGCCGAACCGAGCTGTCAGATCGTGGGGTTTCCGAATAATAATTTACGTGATTTCTGCACCAATGCACCAATCAGAACGCAGTATTTCTAGCACACAAGCGATCCAGCATAAAACCAACATCGTGTGTCGCAGGTTTTATATTCGTGTTGCGTTATATAAGCCGCTCGCTATGTGAATCACGATCCAGAAATCTTACAATCTGGCAGCTCTGGTACCGAATGAAGTTCTGTTCAGTGGCGAATTTGAACGTGTCTCAGCAAAGAAATGTAATATGAATGAGAGATCCTCGCTCGCTCTATAAGTTAAATAATTATAAATGTAAAATATTTAAATATGGAAAACGACTGATGATGATTTAGAAAGACCTCCTCTCTTTCTTTCTCCTTATCAGATCGCAGAGGCAAATCCTTTCGTAATGAGGCGAGTAAACCGTAGCTCGTTCAGCTAGTATGCAAATCCAGCTCGCTCGAGTACTTCAGCGAGATTTTATAGTTTCAATAATAAATAGAGACGAGCTCTGCTCTGTTCTCGAAACGACTCGAGTCGAGCGTCGAGTGGAGCGCATGTATAAATGGGCAGCGTGATTTTGCCGCGAAGAGGCTTTAAGTCGGTATCTCTGGGCGATCGAGCGAGTAATTTAAGCGTACACTTCAAACAATGTTTAACCATGCAACGTGTAAGCTTATCGTTCGGCGCGTAACATAGATAATTATGGTTATTTCGATTCACGGCTGGATAGTTACATTGGCCGAGTGCCAGATGTATTCGCGGACGTGCAACCCGTGCAAATAAACGGACTAACAGTCAATGATGGCTATCCACCTACCGCGCCGAGATCTAATCTAAAGTTAGCGCAAACTTATCAGCCTCAACTCTCTGATTTCGATCGCGAAAAGATAACCGTCCGTAAATAACATCGGCCTGTTTCTTCCACGAAACGAGATCCAGCGCGGAAAATTTCCCCAATTAATCATGAGCAAAACAAACAGTATCCCTCGTCCACCCCCTCTCTATCTCCCTGATATATATATATATATATATTTCTCTTTCTCATCGATCGCAAAGGGAACAATCAAGGAGCGATTAATGCGACGTCGTAAAGTCCGACCGTAAAATTCGCGATCAAGCCGGCTAAATCACGATCGAAGGGCAAAAAGGCGAACGCGACGCGTTCAAACGCGGCCGCGGTAAAGTGAAAATCTATTACCGGCTTAAAGGCTCGGGCCAATAACCCCATTTACGTTTTATGGCCGGCTGTTCTATCTTGATTTAGGCGACAAGTAGGTTCCCGGTGTGTTTCTCGCTCTGGAAACCGGAAAGAAAACAGGCGCGCGAAGAAGAGAGACGGAGAGAAGAGAGAAGGTGAGAAGGAGAAAGCGAGACGCATAGGGGGAGAAGAGCAGAAGAAAGAGGAGAGAAAGCCCCATCGACGGCATCGATGGCGAACGAACACGCCGACAGAGCAAAGTGGCCTTTGAGTATATACACGGGTAGGCACTAAAGTTTACGACCACGCCCCTGACCGATCGAAACCTGGACACGATTCTTCACTTTGCACCAAGCCGAAACTTCAGAACTCCCAGAACACCGCCGGAATCTGCCGCGAAAATCGCGACGTTACCCTTGACTTCCGATTGGGATTTAAACCGTCCGCTAGCCGGCGCCAATGGTGCTCGCGCTTTGAAGCGCTTTATCGCATTTAGAGTCATAAATTATTGAATTATTGCGGCGAAAGAGATTATCTTGAGGTAGGAGTCTCTTAATTAACGCGTTAATAACCGGGATACCGATCGTGCCGATGGTATCAGCCGGGATACCATACAAATTTTCGAATCCAACGTGGGATCTTCGATATATGTCTAAGTGAAGAATCTCTCGAAGGCTACGACTTGTAATATTTCCACAAATTAGTGAGGGAGTGTCCGGGAATTCCAAAACACAAAAATCGCATTTCAAATCTCACTTCAATAATGATACCCGTATCGTTCCTCTTCTTCAATTATCTGCAAACGCAGATAGGCAGAAACAGATTTTTCGCAGTGTCTGCTACTTAGAAAAAAAAATGGTCTTAAATCAATGATATTCTTATGTATAGACAAGAATATTATAATATTCTTAGAAGATTCTTACGAAATGTTTATATAAAATGAAAAAAAATTTTTATGAAATAAAAAATGTCTTGAATTGAGTGCAAGTAATACTTGCATCAATATAAATTTAATCAAATCAAGACAAAATCTTCTAAGAAGATTACAATATTTTCGCTTGTATATAAGAATATCTATCATTAATTTAAAAATAATTCTTTCCGTGTATAAATTTTTGTCGGTTGTCAGAGTGTTAACAGAAATATAACAGGATGACAGCACAGATTGACAGCAGAAACAGGATCTATTGTTCTGTGACCATTTAAATGTATTTAAATGGAACGCACCGCAGATCCTAAATCTCTCCGTAGAGATTTCCACCGTAAAGATCTCCGTAAAGATCTCCACCGCACGAAAAACTGCTAGATTTAAGTAAACGATTTAGCAGATTTTTGCTTAGATTAAATAAATTCTCTTTAGCAAATTTTTACTTAGCAATTTTAGCTCTTTAGCAAATGTTTACTTAGATTAAATAAATTTTACTTGCATCAAGTAAATATTACTTTTTCCTATGCATGGTTTCTGTCATCGATCCACCGTGTTCACGTTAAGCCAGCAGACTCTATCGACACGAACTTAACACGGACGAAGATGGATGTATTTGCCGCGGCACTCTGACTGAAATCTGCTGTCAATCTACCGACATATCGCTTTGCTTAGTGGAAAAATATGAGATCTCGTAAACCGGGGATCTCGTCGCGAATTCGCGTTTCCTCGATGACAAAACGCTCGATAGATGATACAGCTACATAGTACCGCTACGTCTTTCTTTATCCTGATTAGATCAACTGCGAGTGTATCGACCCCCCATCGGTGGCCCAACTACGGAAAGAACGTCGAGGAGATCACACGCGTCTTTCTACGTTCCGAGGCTGAGATGACACGAACTGGTCGGCGCGCGGACATGGAAGCCACCCTGCCAAGGATTCCCGGCTGAGGTTTGAATTCCGGCCGGTCATTAGGACGGTATACCTGTGTCTACAATCTTTTGTGGTCTCCTGTTACTTTACCGGCTACAATGGCCGGGTCTGGACAAGTGTTTTCGTATCTGATTGACCCATCTCCGCGGGGCAGGGCTCCGACAAACGGCTAATTTTTCTTCGAGCTAACGACCTTCGTATACCTGACGCGGCCCTCTATCTCTAGCCTCCCGCTCCCTCGGTCCCTCGACCCCTCGCTCGCTCGCTCACCTAGCCACCGGGGCACCCAATTTCGCTTCTTTTGTCTTTTCCCGCGGTCGTGGCGCTCTCTTTTAGCTGCAGCTCCCGCGAAAACTGCACAGTCACCGGAAATACACGAGAGATGCCAGCCGGCGCGGCGAGTACTCGTCGTACAAAGCNCCCCCCCCCCCCTCACTCTCTCTCTCTCTTTATCTTTCTGTTCTTCAACCGCTCTCATCCCCTGTAGCCCTCTCTGATATTCCTCCCTTCTCCTCCGCTTCGTCTTTCGGGTACGCGCTCCAGAGAGGAATCGAGCCGATGTGGCCCACACGGTCCATCCCTCCGCCAACAGACCACCTACCGCGCGGGAACGCCGTGTCCTGTCGAGGACCCGCCGCGAGGAGGGTCCTCACGTTTTTTTACCGTTACTCGTTTCGTTCGCGGAATTCATCGGGGAATATGAGATCGGGAAGGAGGGTGGGTACACACATACACGCGCGATGCGCGCGCGCGCTATAAGCTATCAAAGCCGCGTATATCTCTCCCCGGGTGAATGAATGAAGGCGCGCGCAAACGCGGCGAGTAATTACGGGGCCGCCGGCGGAATTCGTTGTAGAAATTTCCTCCGGCGGGTTTCTCCTCGGGGGACCCTTCGTGGCTCAAGACTCGTGATCTTCCTTTGATTGTCGGCACCACACGACTCTGTAAATGTGAGGGCAACGTGACATTAACCATATTGCGTAAATTATGGCCTCTTAATTATTTTCCTCTCCTCCTTATTTGGATTTTCATATTGGCCCACGCTCGCTGTATCGTCCAGGGTTAGTTTGAGACGCGTCACGAGCGTGCTCGTTCTCGTCGGAGATACGTTGAATTTCACGGAGGCATTTCGCAAATCTTCCACCGGTATTTTCATGCATCTTCAATACTGCTAGAGATTTGTACACGTTAAACAGGAATAACGTGTAACCACCGTGCGTTATCATTAACATATCCATATTACGATCGACGTATCGACATCGCTAACTACACTAATGACCGATCGGCGGAGCCGATAACTTTCGAATGCTACGAACATGAGGTATCTATTCTCTTGTACGGTATCTTTGTCCGCTCGCTTGCTTACCCACTCGCTCCAAATCGTGTCCCGCCTCGTCAATTTTACTTTTACTTTGCTTTTGACTTTCTCCACGGAGCGACCATAGTCAGATGAGGTGTTCTCCGCACTGTGCTTTCCGCAGCCTGTTCAACCCCACAGATAATTTTCATTCCATTCGTCAGGGGCTTAAGTATCTTTCCTCGTTTTCTCATGAGAGAATTCCTCGCGCTTATCTTCTACGAAGTATCCTCGAGATAACACTATAGTAATTATTTTCTATAGGGATAATTCTTCTACCTTTCTCATAGCTCTCCGCAGAGCTTTTCCTTTTCCGATTTCTCTCTGTCTTCACATTTTCCCTGAACAGCAATCTCGATAAAAAGTTAAAATGTTAAATTCGCGTAATAATAATTTGTGCCTAATATATTGTCTCTCAAATATTAACTTTCTAAATACTGTTTCCATCATCCTCTTCAAAATATAGAAGTGACATACAAATCATTTCGTTCCGTTGTTCCGTGTTGCGCATCCACAGCGACTACAAAGTTTAAATGCAAATTAGGCTCGAAAGCCTCACTCGAGGATCTCCTTTAAAAACTAAACTCTCATGCGCGGACACCTGTCGAGAGTCACCCTCGGCGCTACGTTCATTGAAGAGTTTTTTACCAGCGAAAGATGTCTGAGGTAAAACTTTTTAACCGATGACGTTAATTGAAAATCACCTTCGGTTTTGTATTTTATTGTTCCGAGTGGAGAAACGCGCACGGCCACATTTTTGAGAATTAAATGTGCAGTGCATCGATGTTTCGGAGAGTGCTTTTGATAACACTCTCTCGTCGCCAAACGTTCGCCGTTTGGCGTCAAACGCAAACATTCAATTTTGGTTGTTAACTTGATCTTTAATATAATCCCCCTCTAATCTTCCTATAATCATGCGGATGACGTGAGATCGATAACAGATCATGTGGCCATTTTTGGCGCTAAATATACGCAGGCATCGGCAGCATTTCACGGCGAGAGGATCTTCCTCTGCGCGACGAGTGTGCGACGAGTCTCCGATACTAGAGTACCAGAGTGCCGTCGCTGACTGCCGCCTTCAAGAATGGACATACGGAATTACGGAGTCCATCGTGCAACCTCTCATTTCCCTCCTACTGCAATCAGCGGCATTTAAGCCTGGCTTTCGAGCGTTTAAGCATTTAGCCGCTTCCGCCATATCTCGCGGTTGTCTTGTACCGGGCTTGTACTTTTTTCGCGGAACCCGGATGGCTCTCCCTCGTTTGGTTCCCAGAAGAACGGACGTGCCGATAGAACTCGAGTTCTCGTGGTGTGTCACCGAGCAGAATTGTGCCAGTTACCGTTCATTCTAAGCCGCCTTATCATCGGGTAATTCAGATACAGACTAATAAGCGATACGCGAGAACCGTTTAAAAACGCCGAATTCTTCGTTAATAGAAATCGAAGCTGAAGTAGATAATGATATGTGCAAAAGGGTCCTCTCCAGCTCTTTTTTTCTTTTCCTTATCGAGGACGTGTCAATGATAAGATCTGCAAGCCAACAAACTCCAAATCTTTCTAAACATTATCCTTAGATAAAAATAAACGAGAGAATTCCAGCACACTTTGTATAAGTTTCATATGTCTCGCGCAAGTTTTTAGTTTATAATAATAATAATAATAATAATAAAAATAATAATAATCATGATGATTATTTACTTGGTCCGAAATAGCAATCGATATCTCTGGCAAAGATATAATTTTGCAAACAGAACGCAACAGAACGACATATGAAAAGCGAAGATGCAGAATGTACGAGGAAGAAGGTAAAGTATTGTAATGTTTCAGGGCTGTGAACCATCGAGCACGGTACCAATACTTTCCGAATGAGAACCTGGGCACTCTCTCTCTCTATCTATCTATCTATCTATCTATCTCTGTTTCTATCTCTGTCTCGGTTCGAGGTTCGCGAGTCCTTCGCGTGTGCGATCGCTCCCCTTTCGATATTGCGATAACGCAATCGGCGATCCGCGGCCGTTTCTTCCCCCCGTGGAAGTAGGCTATCTATCCTATCCATCAGCCAACGGTGGAATAATTTCACACCTGGGTACCGCGCAAGGCGCGTCGACGCGAGAAAGGTCAGCCGGATATCGGCGGGTTTCGGAATGTATCGAGAGAGAACGATTATCGGCTCGCTCTCTCACCGTCCGATTCGAGCGCGCTATCGCGCCGGATTTCTTTTTTCCTTTTGGCAATCGGCCGATACATACCGCAAATATCGTGAAACGGGTGTCGCGAAATGCGACGTTGACACGTTCCAAATGTCACGTTGCTTTCGATTTCCCGCCTGTCGCGGCGAGCGCACGCGCGTCGCGAGGAAAACTGCACCGACGACGCGAAAAGTCAGTCGGATGTTCACGAGAGTTTCGGAATATGTATCATTAACTGGAAGCGAAATCGCTGCGTCGTTAGTCGGGCAATTTTTTTCTTTACCGTGTCCGACGCATTGCGAAACGCGAGAAATCGCGGCGGATACGCGGATGAATAAAAATATTTATTTGCTCAACACTCGACGCGCGCGCGCGTACGAGCCGTCAGCGAGCGTTGTCAGCGAGCCGTTGTATTTTTTGCACAGATCATTCATAAGACTCCGGTCACGGATTAACCCGCGCTTTGAATGCCCCACGTTATCGCGATGAAGGCCTCCGCCTTGATCGTTCATTTCGAAAGAACGCGTCTAATATATTTCGATTCGAGACACGAAAACGTCGTTAAGTTTCTTTGCGCGCACATTGTACTAATGAGATGCGTTCGCCCAACGCGGATGGCGATAATGAATTATCTTGGTATAAGCAGCCTTGGAATAAAAATGTAATTATGTCTGCCAACGCGCGCATCCTCAGATAGAAAACGGGATGAGTTATGATCGGCAGTATCGTCGGCGATGAGACACGATCAGGTATTCCAGGTAAAACAAGCGTCGCGCGAACACACGATATAGTATACACACGTAAGCGATGTTGACGATCGAGAGCTTTCAAGGGTTTCGCAATGCGCACTTACTTAATGCGAATGCACGCGCAAACTTCGCGAACTTCCCCGGCCGTTCTTGCGCAACGATCCCGCGAACGAGCAGTTCTTTTCTGCGTGCTCAAATTCTTCGCGTGTTTCTCCGCCGCAACGTAAAAACCTAAGGCGTCGCTGGTAACTCCGAATGCAACCTGCACTCATCTGCATTCCGCTGCTGACGACGGAACGGAGAGAGAAAAAGAAAGAGAGAGAGAGAGAGAGAAACACATGAGCGTAAATACATGAGCGTAAACCAACGTAAAATGCGGTCTACGGAATTTTTAAGCCCACCGCCCTATATTTCCGCCTCGATTGTTCCTGATTTGCGAAACTCGTTTGACTTATTCGTGAAAAAAGGAAGACATGTTCGCGAAAGGGAATTTCGACGGAACACGAAATAACGTGGAACGTGCGAGACGCAGAATGCAAATTCTTATCCAAGACGTTCGTTAGATGTTATTGAATGACGTTGTGATAAAAATTTGCAGAAATCAAAGTATAAGAGAAATAATTATCAGAGATCGAGTGTCGCGGATAAATAATCTAAAATGAACAAAAATTACTTGGATAAAAGAATTTGAAAGCAAATGCAAGGAGAAGTATCGTGAAGAAAGATAAATATCGCAATCTCAAAAGATACATTGCTAATTATAACAAATATTTGATAAAGCGAAGGGCAACATCCATCGTAGATGCACAAATATCTACAACCACGAGACATAAGAACGGCTTGAGACGGTTCTAAATCGTCGACCATGGAAAGTTTCAATTGCAAAACTCGCCGGAAATAAATCTTATCGCGATCGGTCTCGACATTAGCATACGCGATTTATTTTATCGAGACAGGAAAGTCGCTATATTTGTATTCGCACGCTATTTCGCAGACATGTATACATTGATTCCCTGACACACTATGAATTTTATCTTGAAAAGCTCTGCGTAACTTGTATAAATTTTAGTGCAACGGTAACTATGTCCATTGGGTGGTTTTGATTAATGGACGCCTCAAACGATATATTATTAATCAATTATTTTCAGAGAATAATATTCGCAAATGGATATCCATTAAAGATCATTCTCAATTTCCTGTTCATTGGCAAGTCGTAATCGACTTTTAATCGAGTTGAATGCGAACTGTTCATAATCGAAACTATTATAGTTTTAATTGGTCGAAAGGTAATTATAGATATAATATCAATCGGATATATCGGCCTCGTATGTTTAGGTCACATTTAGGAAATGCCGATCCCATTGTAAGAATAACTAATTATTCATACTCAAAATTATAGCAGAACGATTTTTTCTCCGGATCCGTGAAATCTTTTAAGTGTACTGCTACGTTTATTATTACTCATAATTCTAAATAATTATATATCACTTTTACTCTCTTTTCACTCATTCGTAGTGCGTATGTAAATATGTGTGTGCGTGCGTGCGTGCGTGCGTGCGTGCGTGCGTGTGTGTGTGTGTGTGTGTGTGTGTGTGTGTACACACATAATGATGAAATAATTGTACTAGTATAACACGACATATTTTATATAAAAGAATACGTTCCGTTATATAAATAAATAAATACATATGCATTGCAAAATATTTTAAATTTTCCTTTCTACACTTAAGCTTCACCTCGTGAACTAACTCAGAACCAAACACGAGTAAAATCTAGCGAAAAATGGTAACGAATACTTTCGAAGCAATCTGAGTTACATGGATCGAGAACGATATAGTCAGGTCAGTCCGTGAGATCACGTGTGCTTTTGAAGGACTTGTTTGCCCTAAAGTAGGGCAAACAGAACACAATTTACTTTCCCAATCGATGGCATCGTCTCTTTTTTGTCATCAACAATCTTATTGAAAATCCTTCACTTTCTAATCGTTTCGAAAATATTAATCAAAAAGAAAGTGTTCATAGTGAATACGCATGAACTCGTAGACTGACCTGCTACTTTTGAGCTTCGCTCTCGGACGCGCAAGGGACCGAGGCTCTCGACACACCGAACCCCTGAAAGATTCATCATGTGGGACCATCCACGAAGAGAGACGTCTCCGAGGATTTCGGAGTTGGTCCGATCGACCGGCGCGATCGAGCGGCGGCCTGGAGCTCTCAGCTCACCCGTTACTCGTCCAGCACGCTCTCCGGATGGGAAGGTGAGGAGGAGGAGAACAAGGAGGAGGAAGAGGAGATGGAGGAGGAGAAGAACGAGGAGAAGAAGGAGGAGAGGGTCGAGGAACAGGGAATAAGAAAGAGAGAGAAAGAGAGAGAGAGAGAGAGAGGGAGAGAGAAAGAGAGAGAGGCAGAAACGTGGAGAGGCTGTGCGAGGCACAGGTAAAACAAAAAGTCGGGAAAAAATTGAAAACCAGTCTTATGCAGCCGGTAGTCCGGACTACCCGACCGTCAGCGGACTCGTTCTCTCTCTTTCTCTCTCTCTCACTCTGCGATTCCCACCCCTTGCCCCCCCCCCCCTTCACTCCATCCTTCTCTCGTTTCATCGCAGTCGTTCCCTCGGTTCGGTTTCTCTCTCGCTCTACTCTTCTCCACCTCCACCGCGAGAGATCCGCGACGGTACAACCACCACCACCAACATCACCGCGAGAACGCTGCCGCCGTCGCCACCACCTCCTTTTCCTCCTCTTCCTCCTCTACCTTCACCTCCTCCTTCTCCTCCTCCTCCTTCCGTTTCTGCGGTCCTCACGGTCCACGCTCTTCCTTAATTCAGTCCAATGAGAGCCGTTCTTCGATTCGTCACACCCGCCGACGAATCTCTATTCCGTCTGTTTTTCTTTCTCTATCCTTATACCTATCTCTCTCTCTCTCTCTCTTTCTCTCTCTTTATTGTCCACCCTTCTCATCTCTCTCTGTCTCTAATTTTCTCCCTCGCGACGGAGGGGCGGATAAATCGCCCGTCGATTTTCGAAAAAGCCAGACGTTTCGAGTGCTTCTCTTCGGCTACCTGTAGAGACGCGTCCCCGCCGTCGATCTCCGAGCACGAGCGTGCGAACGAACAAGCGAGATCGCGGTCCCCACGACGCAAGTGCATCGCGATGCGTCGCAGCAACGTGGTGTCGTAACGCGCGGCGCGTGCATCCAGACGGTGCGTGACGGTGCGCGTGCGATACGCGTGCGAAATTTCGGTGCAACCCTCCCCGGATGGGAGACGCACGCGCCGGACAGGAAGAGGACCCTCGCGGATGGAGGAGAGGCTCGCCACCCCGCGAGTTTGTTTTGACGGGTCACCGTACACCGCTGCACTTGCCGCACGAGATCGCACGAGAGTCGTAAACACACACACGCGAGACTCTTGGTGCGTACTCGCGAGATAAAGGAGGAGAGAAAAGAGAGAGAGAGAGAGGGAGAGAAGGAGCGTTTGTTTATCGAGCACGTTCGAACGTCGAGCGCGCGCCTATCCGCGAGAATCGTGAGAGTGGACGACGCAGGAATCACCGGATTCAACACTGAACTTCACAGATCCACAACTTCGGCGAACTGAATCCCGCAAATCCGACGATCCTTTGCGCCTCGTCACAGGTGCGCGTTGTTCCCGATCCGGATTCACTCCCCGGTCAAGGGTTCCCCGGCGGATCCGAAGAGATATAATCGGAGCGATTAACCAGGACATCGCGCGAATGCGAGTGCGACCCTCAGACGACTGAACGACCAGGCTGAAATCGCGAGGGAACACGCTTCCTAGAGGGATAGAAGGAAGGATTTCGCCTCGGCGAGGAAACATGTCCCGCGGCGATCGCAACGCGCGAACCGGTTGCGCGCTCTTAAAATAGTTTCTCACGCGTAGGTAACTGGCGCGCACGCCGCCCCGCCGCTGGAACACGATGCCGGAGAGTGTCAGGTAAATATCGATTGACTATCGCCGTTGGATAGATAGATAGATAGATAGATTCCTCGAGAAAAAGAGAGGGGGGAGGAGAGAGAGAGAGAGAACGCGCGAGAGAGATCCGACGAGATCCGCTCGGATCCGTCGCGATCGCGATCGCGCTGGATCGTGGCGGCCAGCCGTCTCTGTGATCATGGGAAATAGCTCGGCTCCAATTAAAGAGCCCGATTTCGGACCCGTAATTGCCGCGATCTCTGGAAGTCGTTGGTACGCTGAAGAAGTTACGACAAGTAATCTCGGGATGTTTGTTCGCTCCGGAGTTATTTTGAGAAAAACTTTTAGAAGCACCCTGATGAAAGTTCCGAAGGAACTCGCTGAGAGGAGGACCTCTTAAACAGTATTTGCAATGAGAATTTAAGGGGTAAACTTTAAGCTGTAAGAAATTGACTAATCCAATCGATTATTCTTTTTACATTCGACTGTGATTGATCGCACTTTCTTGCGACTTAAGTCTTACGCCTTAAATTCTCATTGTAATCTAAACACCGTTTTAGACGGGAAGAATTGCGAAACGCAGAAATCTTTAAAAATACACACGCGTCTCTTCGAATTGCACCTCCTTCTTTATCTTCCACTCTCGCTCTCTTCCTCAGAATTTCGCCGAAAGTTCTTTAACGAGAAGGGAGTTATTTTCGATGAGAGGCGACATAGGGAACAAAGCGTGACGCGATCGATCTATTTGCAACGCGGTTTCGAGAAATCGCGATACCTCAAGATCGACGAGATTGCGGTTTATAATAGTGATACGTCTTACTACCGAGCCCGCGTCGTAATTGCTTATCGATCCGCGTCAATTAAAATCCTTGCTCATCGGTCGCGCTCGGTCGTATTTTTGCGAGAGCGCGCAATCTCACGCGCGCAACCTCGAACGGAATTATTCTCAATGGCGATCTATATTCTCCGCAGCGGTCAATGCACACTTTTTCATTGCGGCTTCCAGTTCGCGGGAAAGCAAACCGCAAGCGCGCAAATGCTGGCGTGGTTCGTCGTCAATCGCCAGCGCGACGATCGATCGTGCGTGTTACGGCACGCGCAAATCAACCTTTCCGGGTATAAAGGCCGTCCCATCGAACGCTAACTCAATTAGCACCTGAACGCAACGTCGGAACTGCGAAGATTAAGCGGTTGGAAAAGCTGGCATTGTATACGAGACCGTTCGACACGGTCAAGTCGATCGACCATGATGAGTCTTCGATTCACAGGAAGTCGTAAATCCTGTAACCGTATCCTTATTTCGTAGACCAATTAGTATGACTGGACACGACCAAGTTTTCGATTCCGTGTTTTGTATGGAATTATTGACGTGAGAATTCGTTGTAAACAAGCAACGAACAAGGAGCGATAAACGGTAACCACAAATGGCGTTAAGCGATATGAAAATACGCACGAGAGAAATAAAATAAATGTGGTAATTAAAGATCCTAATCTTAAGGAAAGTACTAATATAGAAGTATAATAATCAAACGGGTAGATTTCATCCAAAATTACGCGCTAATTTCAAGGATTTCGCCGAAACTTCTCCGATCCACGATCTGGAGTCTCGCCTGTTGCGATATCTGAATACGAATAGCGACTTTCCCGTTAATCAATGCCTTCGATGGCGCATTTAATGTCAAACGTGACCAGTTGAATCCGACTTTTCTTTACCCATCATCATCATTATCATCACCAAGATATTCAATCTTATCGCGAACTGCCGCATCGCGACGTAGTTGCGTTGAAACGCTAAATGCGCGTCGCGAGCGCGGGCTGTTCGATGGCGAACCGCGAAGGCTCGATTTCGCGAGCGTGCCGAGCGCGTGCTCGGTAATTCCTGCAATAACCGAAAATAATAATACCGCAGACGGCACCGTAAATGGGAGTGATAGCGCAATAACGGCGCGCGATGCCAATTGACAGCGCGATGCTTCGATAACGCGGATATTTACGCACGAAGGAGGTCACGATGCGACCAGCCTTCAGCGAACTGCGGACGATCGAGTTGCCGCAGCAGCGTGTCCACCGCACACAGCGTATCATGTTAAATCGACGCGGTGTCGCCTTTTAATTGGCCCTGATGTAATTTCCCGAAAAAATCAAACAAGAAGTCCGCTCAGAGGCCGATCCAAGGATCGACGAACGAAGGAAAGCGCGATCGTCCGATCGACCGCCCCTTCATCGAAAGAAGCGATATCGTCAGTCCGCGAACTATTTACATCACGGCAAATGCGATATGCAAAGGGTCGACCTTTTCGCGAAATTCGAGCGCGATATTATCAAAGTGCAGCGGCCAAGGAAGCTTGAGCGAGTCTCACCTTTCCCGAGTGATTTGCGTATCTATGCGGCTAATCGAATTTTCCACTTGAGCGAGACGCGAATACACACGCGACACGATCCCAAATATCACGACGTAGATCGTGGAATTGCGGAGTTGCTCGGGTTGTTCCGAACGAAAATTTCACACCGGGATCTCCCGAGACGCGGAGTTTAAACAAACACGGTGGTGATTAATTCTTTTTATTGCTTTTCTTCGCGGATCTGTCTTTACTTCTCGCCGGTCATCCATTTCGCTTCGGTCAAGTCGTAATTATATTTCGCGGGAGCAGGAGGATGCAATGCACACGTCTACAGGGTTACGCATCTGCGTGAGGAGGAACGTGCGAGGAGGAGGAAGGGGGCAGCCGACGGTGATAGAAAATGATTGGAAAGTCTTCCTCCGCCGTGTGCAACGTACACGAGCGGACGTAGGTAGACAGCAGGCTGTTGCTGCCTTCTACGAAGGCGATTGGCGTTTGTTATTGAAGTTATTCCATCGCCTCAGGCCACAGAACGAGAGGCGAGGCTGCGAGTGCCAGCAGCACGGTCTGTCCCTGGATGACAAACATCTACATTTCGCTCGAGCTGGAATTTTTATTAAAACCGCATTCGATCGCCGCCCGTCTCCACGTACGCGGTGTCCCGAGCGTACTCTCGCGGCTTTCGCGAGTTATACGCGCGGAACCGCGAGGAGACGAAGGTTCGCATCGCGCCGTTACGGATTCTCAAGCGCGACGGAGACGACTCGACGAATCGTCCGCGTGACGTTCGTCGACGGCCGATGGCATAATAGGACGGCACATCGCGCAGCTCGACGCTTTATTGTCTCGATAATCGCGCGCTAATGGACGCTCGTAAATTTTCCACGACGGAATCCATGAAGCGGCTTATGCCGGAGATCGTATCGCGGCAGATTTCACTAGGTGGCCGGGACGGACCCCCGACACCTGACGTCACCCGTATAGCTTGCAGGGTGCACCGAAACGTCGCAACGGACCCGATGGTATGTGGTGTGACTAGTCCCTTACTAATTCCGGTGCAGCTTAGTGCGAAAATTCTACCCTTGCCGGCTTTAAATTCCCTTATCGCAGCTGGAACTTTTCCCGGCCGCAAGCCCGTACACCTTCCGGCGCATAAAATTAAGTTTAACGACTGTCGCGCCGTCGTTCAGGTGGGATCGTTAGAATTCGACACGGTGAAAGTGCGGAGGACACCGCGTATCTCCACTTGGTCAGCCACATATATCACGGGCGTAATAGAATTAACAAGTGGCTTGTTATCGACCGAAGACATTGCTCGCGCACCGCCATACATCGTGGAGAGATTCTCGAAGCGGCAAAATCGTTTGAACAACCGTTACAGACATTTGTTCGTTTAGATCGGTTTAAACCGAAAGAACTGAGCACTTATCGCCGTGATGATTATCTGTCGACGAGTTTTCCGCTGTCGGTTCGGGGAAGATGATGATGAAGAAGAAGAAGAAGAGCATTAATAAGGTTCAGCTGCCAAAGTGTGACTGCTTACACCGATATGAAAGAGAACAGCCAGATAATTACCTGGAAGCCATCATAGAAGCGTTTCATGGTGGTCGGTGCACCTTCATTTACGGATGACCTAGGACCCTCTCCAAATTAGAGTGGGGATCCCACCTTTAAAACTGACGGCTACAGGTCGCCCTCCGTCAAAATCCTCGTGACTAGTCTAGCGAGAGCAACTGTTCTGTCATTTCTGTCATCCGGCGACGTTGAGAAGAAACAGTGAATTATGAGATTATAAATTAACGAGAAAATGATCGATAAGACATAGAATAGAAAAGTGTAGTTAATTCAGTATGTGTAACATTCGTAACATGTAAAAAGAATTATAAATATTTGTAAACTTACGTGGATACTCAGAAATTTTAAGAAGCAGGTATATACACATGGCCTGTAACACCGACAATGTGAAGTGTGCATACATCAGATACCGTGAAATAAAATAAGTAATATAATTTTGTCAATTTTATGCTCATGAGGTGCAAAAGTTGTGTGAATATTTAATCGTTTACAGTGTGTTCAGAACGGATTCTCTTCTATTCGACATTCAAGATTCGATATTACTGAAATAACAAGGTATTAAATTGTTCAGAATATTCAGCTGCTTCTCTCTCTCTCTTTCTTTTTGCCTCTCCTCTCTTTCATATATTTAGTAGTTATTAAGTCTACATCGATTTCAAATGGCAAAACGGATTAAAACCAGATCGATTAGAAACTAGAATTTTATTAAAAGTGTAAGTGAAATATTTGGAGCTTATTATCTCTGATATATTATTTAAGATATTTGGAATTCTTTACATTTAATATGTTAGAAGTTCCGAGTGATATCTAATAACATATCTAAATGTGTAAATATAACGTAAATATAAGCAAAAGAAGTTGTTATGTGTAGCTCATATTATAGTTGCTATTTTCCTAACGAAAGACACGAGAGCACGAGAGAGCGTGGAGCTCGCGACCGATAGCGTTCGATCGAATCGATCGTGCCTTTTAAATCATCGTGTGTAACAGGTCGTTGTGATGGAAATCTCTTCCAATAATAATTCACCTGAGATATCGTAGGACGCGATTATACGAGATATAAATAGAAGTTTAATTGGCACGCTCGAAAGGTGCAATTATTATACGAACGATCGTTTTGCATTCGATTAATGTCGTCTTTCTCCTTGTTCTCCCCGGTATGTCGGCAAGTTTTTAATGCTCCCGGGCATGTAATACACGTGTATACCTACTTGTACTTATTAACATAACATACAATCGTTTCGAAAGCGAAGAGTGCGATCGCTGAATTCGAAACAGTCACTTTCGTCGCGACAATTTTCTGTGCTTTAACGGTATTATATTTTTAGAGAACAATCCGCATAATTCAATGCATAGTAGAATTCATATCTTCCTTACAGAAATGCAGAAATGAAATTTACATTCTCCAATTTTTTTAGACATTAAGATGAAGCATTCTTAATTCTTAATTCTATGAAATTCTATGAAAAAAATTCAATTATTGTCGCACAGAGGTTCGCATGTGAAAAGTTCTTCAGCTTCAGCTTTGCCGCGATCCCTTGGAAAAATTGGAAATTTTTATTTATTTATTTTTTACTTTTTATTTTTATTAAATATTCAGCTTCAGGTGATAAAATTAAATTCTCTTGCATAAAGAGCAACTTGATCTTCGTAAGAACGCGACTTCCTCCGGCTGTTCGCAGTCATGACTTTAAACGAGGCCCATTTTTAAATTCTCGCCGCGACGAGTTCCGGAATTTCCGCAATTATTCCGTCAAGCAGGAAGCGAAATCACTTCCACGACAACGGCAACAAAAAGACTCCCGAATTCGCGAAGTCTTAAACGAGTTTAAACGGTGACCTCGGCGTTATCCCTGGAAGAGAGGAGCAACGTTACGCTGATTGCTCGGGTTAGTCGCGTCGCGCTGCTAGGAGAGGAGACTGAAATTTCATTCTTTTAGCACGCGTTCCCCGCTTAATGACACCCTGACTCACATACGTGAATATTCTTAATAATCTTAATCGGACCTCGTCCGCATAATCGCCGCGGCTCTCCTCGTCGCCGTAACGCCATCCCGGCAGTAACGCGAACCAAGGGACGTTATAATCGCACATATAATTATAGTGTCTCGCGTCTACGCGTAAACAATATTCGTGGTCGACGTTCTGCGTCCACATATGCGCAGCGAAAAAAAGAAAAATCATACGTGTTAAAAATCACGTGATTGACGTGCGATTCTCGGTTTAACGCTACTGTAGGGAAATTCTATACTGTCTGAAATTTATAATATATAAATTAAATCTCATATACGTGTAGAAAAATTAATTTTTGACATTTCACAGCGGACAATATATTAGATTACGTCGTGTTACAAAGTTCCTTTCCCGTCTCTTCCGAAAGATTACGATTCTGATTTACATAGACGGCTTTGTAATGATAATATATTGGACGAATGGACCAACGAATGAAGATAGTAAGTTGAGTTGGGTTTGTTTCAGCAACAAGATGGGCTTTAGCGCGTTGGTCACTGTGACCGCTGTCTGCATTATGTTTATGATTACCGCGACGAAACGTTCAGAAGCGTGCAACGAGGCAGTCTGTGCAAGTGTCGTGAGCAAGTGTATGCTCACGCAAAGCTGCAAATGTGACGTGGCTACCTGTACTTGTTGCAAGGAATGCTTCTCGTGCCTGAGCTACCTGTACGATGAATGCTGTTCATGCGTAGGTAAGCATCGCGTTCCTACACGAGCGATAATCGAACCCAAGCCGATGCTCGGAAGCTTTTATCAGTTTTACGTTATCATCAGAGAAATAGTTTGCGTAATGTTAAAAAGAAGAATGCAAAATAAAAAAATGTCAGAGTTGAATAATCATGAACAAATTGGAATAAAATATAATAAAGCAGTGTATCTGTCTATTTTCCAAGGAAAAGTAGGCGGGAAACAAAAATTAATAAAACCGAGGGAATTAGATTGCGACTCTAATCGCGCGACAACTTTAAACAGAATTGCCACACACCTCAAACTAGTTATTCTTCTCAAGATATGGTGACATGTATTTTTTCCGCGAAAAGATAAGCAGATCAATCTGGCTCGAACCGCTTACTCAATCAGTTTCCATCCTACATTCCTCGATAAGGAAGGAAACGACGATGATATCGGTGCATCCTATTTATGATTGCTAACGCGTCGTGTTTTCGCGCACGCAGATCTCTGCCCGAAGCCGAATGTCACCAACAATCCGTTGAGCAAAAAGTCGCACGTAGAGGACTTCAGCGAGCCGGTGCCAGCACTCTTCCAGGCGCTCACCGCCGAAGAGGATCCGCTCCAGAGATGGATCCCTTTTACATACCCCGTGGATTATGATATGTCGTTGTTTCGCACAAAAGACAAGGATATGACTTATCATATGCGTGAGTATCAAGGATTAGTATAGACAGAAAAAAATTGATACAACAGCATTTTTTTCCCATGTAGCATTTATACAGAAATTACGAATATAAACGCGAAATTTAATCATTTATTTATTTACTTAATGTGTCCAAGTAACATCGACATCTGTTCTGTTTTTTCACAATTCGTATAATCGAACGATAAGACGAAACAATGAAACGAAATTAATGTAGTATAACAAAATTATTCTATCCTCGAACACAAACTCTTCGAGTTTGTGAACGACGTTGCTCAACGCCGCGGAGTGGGTCGGAAAAACAATAACGACGTACTTTGAATGCCACAGAGACTAACCTCGACGGAGAGTTGCACGCGCTGAAGCCGAACGTGATGACAGTCAACTGCACGGTCGCCTTCATGGCGCAGTGCATCTCTTGGAATAAGTGCAGCGCGTCCTGCCAAAGCATGGGCGCCACTAGCTACAGGTGGTTTCACGACGGCTGTTGCGAGTGCATAGGTGACACGTGCATCAATTACGGGATCAACGAATCGAGATGCTTTAATTGTCCCTTGAAAAAAGATGAGGACGACGACCTGAAGGATCAGTACGACGATTATGGTCAAGTAGCAGACGAGCTGGTCGAGGACGAAGTGGTTTAATCATCATCACCAGCGTTTTTCCGTTTCTTCCTGACACAGAGACAGTGTTTCGTGAGTGATTTTTGATCGTCCAATGTCGATGCGCGATATCGATGGATGTGATGTTTAATTTTAAAAAGACTAATGTTTCTGTTATTTTTTGTTATCGTGTACGAAAGTGCCTTTCAGAAGTTATCCTGAATTTTGTGCACTTGAGAGAGTTTTATTTTTCGAGTATGACGAGACAGGTGATTCTCAAGTAAAACTCACTGGTTAAACTACAGATGTACACATTCGAGAATTCTGCTTTCTGAGCTCAGAGACTCATCAATGATCGCAGAGTTGCTATGTCTGTGATCGCTTAGGAGTGATCTTGAACAGACGCTCATTCAAAAGTGAGTTTACTCTTTTTGTTGTCCACGAACGACAATCATGATTGGACAGAGTAAATCTAATTTTAAGAAAGGTCGAGAATCACGAACGTGAAAGTGTATAACTGCTAAAGAAATTTGTAATAAACTTTATCATGATATATAACTTAAATTTTAATATAACGTTAAGACGCAGCGAGGTTGCCGAACATAAATAACATTCTTCGCATTTCGTCGAGAAACGAACAATCTCCAAGCTCGACTTGGTCTCCGTATACGAGTGCAGTTGCGCAATATGTAAATGTACGTGTAACCTCTTGTTTTGTTCCCCTTTTTTCAAGAATGCACTCGAGAAACGTTAGGTTTCGAGAGTTTTGATTATCGTATCCGTGCCATAAGTAAAATTGTATATACAGTAAGTCTCTCTCTCTCTCTCTCTCTCTCTCTCGATCAAACGTCGAAGTCGTTTTACACACGTGAGACCTCCTCGTATTTCCTCGAACAGGAAGATAACAAAGTGACAGCAACATTTGTGAGTTCTCGCGATGAAATTACGCAAATGCTTGTAGATACATGTGTGTAAACGCTCACGGTAACTGTCTTCGGAAATTTATAAGCTGCATTCCGTATATCTACGACGGTATCGTAAAGTGCACGCGCACTAGCTAGCATAGCGACGTGAAATGTTTAGAGATTGCGCATGCACACGTTTTATTACCGAACAAAATACGAGAGATCGAAGAGCAACGCGTTCACAAGCGAGTCTAACAAATAAAATTACAATAAACATTCGATGACCAATTTTGAATGGCAATCGTCAAATTATACATAATTATGCGGTAATGTATAATAGATCTGTGAATCGTATATACGAATTGAGACAGCGTACAGGGCGTTCATTTTTCAGGTGCAGAATTCGAGTTTCATTCCGTAATATTTATTAGGTTGACAGAGACTACTTAAATATGATATTACGATATGCGCCCTTGAAACATGTATCGCAGACGAATGACCTTTCAGTGGACATGCATATTTTCAAAAAAAAAATATATATATAGAAATTCAAAAAGTGGGCTATTTCGAGAAGTCACAGTCTCAAAAACTCAATACCGAGATAATTTCCTAACACGCACATTTAAATCCCGAGATACAACTTTCCCGAAATATTAAAAGCATGCAATTATCTCGAAAAGTCACAATCTTGAGAACTGAATACCAGTACCAGAATACAATCTGTCGCGAAATACTGGAAGAAAATAAAGTCTCGCAAAGTTATAACTTTGCGAAACGATTCCAATATATTTTGTGAGAGATTGTCCTGGTATTCAGTTTTCGGAATTATGATTTTTCAAGATATTGCCCAACATTCCTGAAATTTCGGAATTTGGATTTTTCAGGATTATGTATACCCACTGATCTTTCGACACTCGTATTGAGTGATATTTCATTGGTTTATAGTAACGTCATAAATATTATCGGCTGGGAGCACCCTGTATGACGTCTTTTAAGTATATATATATATAATTTTTTATCGTTAGAGTTGCACAGTCAATATGCACATACCAAGCGCTGTCATACCGCGCCTATAAATATCAAACATGTACACGTCACGAATAAAATTAGTCAATTCACTAGGTGAATCAACGCGAGTCAACGAGTTGTATCATGGCGACGAGAGATTTACCTTTGGATTATCTCCGTCGCAAAATATATTCAAACATGGTTTCCCATTCGGTAACCTCTTCGCACAATATGTAGAATAAGATAAAACGTTTTAGATAAAAGTGTCATGTCTTCTTTTTATCGCGCGTGCAACACCTCCTTTCCGTGAAATCGGAAAAGATCGTCTCTTGTGCACTCAATGATCCAAAGTTAACATTTTGCCTTTGAATACATCGCGTAAAACGAGGCAAGTGGCAGACATTTAAGCGGGTGGATGCTCATCTTGTATTTCGTTGCTCTCCGGCAACTTGATGAAGGATAGATCGCCACCGCTCCACATCGAGTACAATTGTGACCTCGTGCACTCCTAAAATCATCATCGATGTTTACCCTGAGATGAGGGAGGAAAAGAACAATAACTAAAGGAGAAAGCGAGGGATGAACATCCAACAACAGCGTGGTATAACATGACGAAACAGTGCCGAGTGTGTAAAAGAATATTTAAAAGTAATCCGTATATCATCGTATTCGACTGTGTATACACACACACGCGTTTTATAAATATATCTTCTTCTCATGTTACGTTCTCACGATTTAATTTGGATATATTTTCTCAACTACAAACGTTAAACACGGTTTTTTTTTGAGGATAAATTTAAACATGGGAGGGAATAGAAAATAAAAGCCTTACTACAGCTATTAGTGTGTAACTATCA
The DNA here is from genome assembly GCF_001313825.1 of Dinoponera quadriceps. Classification (NCBI taxonomy): domain Eukaryota; kingdom Metazoa; phylum Arthropoda; class Insecta; order Hymenoptera; family Formicidae; genus Dinoponera; species Dinoponera quadriceps. The sequence goes on along the minus strand of NW_014557306.1, from coordinate 387,393 downwards.
CATTATAATAAACTATTATAATAAACAATTTTCCATGTTTGAATTCGTCTTCAGAAGAATCGTATTTAACATGTATAATTAATTAGAATGTTCTATTAAATTTTTTTAATACATATATATTAAATTTGTTCGCTACTCTTGATTAAAAGCCGTTAATAATATTCTGGTGTACAAACGCTTTTTCTATCCGCCATACATCGGTATCTCAGAAGAAGAAATAAAGGTCACTAATATTTAATTTTCGGGACGTAACGACAGAAAACAACCTAATCTTGTTTATTTACCCCGCCACCTGCGCTCTCTGAACCTGACCGACTGTGTGCCGAGATGCAGGAATCAGTGGACGAGCTGCTTTTGCGAGACGGCAATGTGTCCGCGGTACCTTCAAAGAGAAATAAGTTCGACCAAAGATCATCGCGCGGGCCTCTTCGTCCGAATATTCGGACGAATTCGAGCGATGGAATATTTCGAATCCATGATTAATGCGCGACTCACCAGTTTCGATCTCCCTGTGATCGCAATGCGAATGAATGCTGTCTTTACTGTCGCCGTGACTGCCGCTAGCACCGCTCTGTTCTGCAGTAACATTGTAATGGAATCGTTCATACGATCTTCTCGCGATCGGTCGAGAGTAACTTAATGTTTACGACGATTGAACCTTACCCGAGTCCCTGTGCTCGCCGCTGTGGACGCTCTGATCACTGTCACGATGCCCGGATTGATCGGAATGATCGCTAGAGTCCTGTGGCCAGCACCTGGGTGAGCCTATCCTACGTGAGCCTTGCCAAATAGCGGAGTCGTAATTCGACTCGAAGTTGCAGGTCGTCAACGTGACGCCCGGGATATGCTGACTAGTGTAAGCCGAGAGTTGGTTGGATGGTCGAACTCCTGCATAACGTACTACTTTGAATCATATACAGGAAATTAACAAAACAAACAGCTACGATTTATCCTATAAGCTCGTGTTCTCAATTTTGCAAGAAAAATTGGCAGAGATCGGGAGAAGATTCATTCTACGAGAATTCCGATTACCCGAAATCGAGTATTAATTTTCAATTATCGTAAATTCGAAATTTCGAAAAAATCAAGAATCGAGTTACAAAAATCAAATCCTTGATAATTCACTTCATAATTCACCTGTATATTATAAAAAATAATTCTTCTCTTCAATATTCTTCTCTTTATAGATCAATGTATGCTATCTGCGTGAAAAACTACCGAACCAAATTCGCCGGAAGACTCTACTGACGTTTCGCTACCTGGCTTGCAAGAGAGCAGCTGAATAGCTTCCTGAAGACCGTCCTGACTAGCCATGGTGGGCGTTTTCCACACCGAATCAGGCGTGGTTGACCTGCTGCGATCCTGCTGAGGCACTCTTAATCTCGACCTCGTGTCCTGACGCGGCCACTCTATGACGTGCCTGCAATCCCAAGGCATCGACCAACGTCTCACCGTATTCTCGCAGGACTCGCCCGACATTTCCGCCGCTGCGGTTTCCGACCATCTCCTCTGAACCTTGCGGACACAAAACCGAGCGTGACGCTTATTACTAAACAAACCGAGAGGAGCGATGCAAGTTCGAGAGCACGATAATTACCTGCAGAGGAAATAACGAATACGGCAAGGGGGACCTTTGATAATTCTGCACGGACTGCTGAGTAGATGAGGTGGACACGGGCGGTACCGGCGAGCTGTAAAGACGCTCAAAGCATTGCTGAAGAGCGGCGATATCGCAATCGCCGCTGCCGCTCTGCGAGCATGAACATTCCGCTATGCCACCTGCGTGAACCCGTGATTAGAACCGAAACACGGCTTTTTAAAATGTAATCAGCTATTAATTGGATTCTATTTTAATCGTGATCTCCTTTCGAAAGAAACCCCGGCGTTTTTAAAATTAAACTGCCCAACTTTCTCAAAAACTAAAGTATAATAAATATGACACTACAGTCCTATATTTGAATACTGTTCACATTTCGCTAATCCTATTACAACTTTAGTGAGTGAGAGAGATAGAGAGTAATTCCATTTTTGGTATTGTTTTGTAACACAGGCTTACCTAAGCACTCACAGCAAGCAACGCAGAATTGATATTGCAAGCTTATGAATGTCAAGAGATTCTCTCTGAGAATATCCTGAAAGTGCAAAGATAATTACACCAGCACACCTAAATGCAAGGAAAGCCAGCCAAATCGAAACAAGTACTAACATGTTTATCCCCGTCATTATCACGAGACTCGTGATCCCTCAGGGAAGTGATCACGTGATTCTTGACAGTATTGCTGGCTACGTGCGTGGCCCTTGTTAATTCCTCCCAACCGGCCAAACATTGGCCTGTCAAGCGACATTGTGCCACTGTGTCGTGAACCGAGAGAAGCCCTTGCAAAGACTGGGCCAATTTAGTACCAGCTGTACATAGGCCATTAAGCGTCTGTAGTACGAGAGATAATTTATTTTCCTTCATGGCAACACGCAAGTATTACCAGTGGCATACCAACCTGCAAGTACGTCAGCCAGTTACCGAGGCATTCATTTATCTCTAACTGACCCTTCGGAACCTGACCGTCAATAAACTTCGGCTCCGTTCCACCTTCAGCCATATCTGAATCCCCTTAGACTTTCGAGAACGTACACCCATTAGAACGCATCATTATCTCACGCATACACATCGCCAGCACCCAACATCGAGAAGAAATACGACACCAAATCATCAAGATTCACAGAAACGAGTTCGCGGCAAGTGGAACGACGCGATGCGATTACTCCTGAAGAAGGTAAACAGGAGGACCTAGGCTGATAAGACAAGTGAACTTCGATCAACAATGGTTAATCTCAATACTCACATCCTCCCGCTTCGATCTCTCCCATTTACCTGGGCCGTCCCGAGAAACGCGAGTCGTGGAAGCGAATTATTGAACGTCTCGCCGGGAGATCGCGATCCTCGTGTCGAAGTCGAGGCCACCGACATCGTTCCTTCATGTATTCGCCATACGAGCACCTGCAAGACGCCGGGACACTTGCGTGAGCGTCCATCCGCTTGCTGTCATCGTTCTTGACGTAACTGGAACGCGAGACGTGCCGTCCACTTGGCGTTTCGGAGTACTCTGGCAGTACATACAACTTCATTCATACACGTTTCATTGATCAAGTGGATCGCTTCTGTCGAGAAGGTTAAAATCATAGAGATATAAGAATAGAGAGAACAAGCCTGTAAATGGAAGTCATAGAGGCAAAGAGAGAGATGGATGCCGAGTGTCCTATCTGTCTCTTTCTAGTCACGCGCTGGGATTGGCTGCCGCGCCAACGACGATATAGCTATACATTTTTCTCCATCCAATTCAAAGAAACTGTCATTGCTAAAATGATCACTGCAAATATATGCTGTTTTTACTTCAAAATACAAAGGTAGTTGAAGTATATTCAACCATTTACGCCTTATATCTACATCCTTCGGTAGTCTACAACATTTACATATTTTTTTAAATGTAGGAAAAAATAACATATAATTATTTGAGGTTACGTACTTGTACTTTCTTACGAGTGAAAACTGCGGTTACATCCAGGATAAGACTCCGCCTTGCATTTCAAACAATGCCTCATTTTTAAACAAATCGCGTCCAATTATTATTTTGTTAACGTTCGAATATTTAACGAATTTTAATTCTACACATGTGCACGCATATTTACAAAACGAAATTTTAGTCTGCTTTCTCCCCTCCTGACGTCGCGTGGTCGTCTTGGTGGCTCATTGTAACAACCAATCACAGCGCTCGACTAGAAAGAGACAGATAGGACACTCGGCATCCATCTCTCTCTTGATCTCTATCACTTCCACTTACAGGTAGCATATATCCCTTGTTCCTTCTATTCTTATATCTCTATGGTTAAAATTGATACTTTGCGCCATTTCGAGTGAACTACATCCGTAGTACTACGGAATCCTGTCAGATGACGCCATTCTATTGTTTAGTCGTGAATGAACGGGCAACGAAATCACGTTACCGACTGACCGATAGGCACAATTCGATAACTGCGACGTTAATTTGCGTGATTGTTTGCAGTTTCGGGCAGAACTGTGACTCACCCTCGAACACATAATTGATATTTTTATTTCCGTTTTATTTGTCCGTTTTAATTTTTAATTTATTCTTTAATAAATTACTGTAAGTGTAAATAAATATGTATCGAATAACATGGCTTATATATTCTCACGTTTATGTTCAATTTGATAAAAGAGAAAATATAACAAAGAAACGACAAAAATAATTTCCGCCACGAGTACTCGCTATGTAATTATACTAATATATAATTAATTTATTTTTCACGGAAATAATTTATTTATTTTCACATCATAATTTATTTTTCACGGAAGAAATCGAAAGTGACTGTCAGTCCTTATTAGATATACCAAGTGAAAAATAGAAAGGCTCACATAGATCTTGAAGACAACAATTCAACGTAGTCGCTGATATTATGATATATATGAACTGTATTTTGCAGAATATACGTTTTGCACTTTCATTTGCATGTTAAATTCGCGCATGTTAAATTGTGTCCACGCGAAGATTCGACACAATGCATTCAGTTAACGTTGATTATATATAAAAGTAGAAAGGTGTAATTATGAGCAACTCTTGGATGAGTACTTGAAGGTCTCGCGGAAGAAGAGCGGACGCGGCTTCTCCGACTCGTTAATTCATTTTACGTGTTTCACTGTGCCTTCAACGACAATGCACCTAATTACCTAGTCTCAGAAAAATTATCTTTCTTGTTGAAAGCGGAAAGTGCACATTTCCTTCGTGGACATTAACATCGTTGACAGAAACGTCAGAGTCTTTTTCCAGAGCATAGCCATCTTATCTAGACCGGAAAATTTTTTCTCGCGAAATTATTTCGAATACATTTCGAAATATCTGGATTGCGACATGGAGCAAAGTGAAATTCACCTTCTCCGAAAATTTGTCGTCTCTTCCATGACTCAGATTTCCTAAACAGGTAGGACTCTATCTACGTAGACATCGCTAACCCCCCGCCCCTTCTCCCCCTGGGGGTTTCACGGGTTAACAACCTATCTCAGAGCACCGTCGTATCCTTGAGTTATGCCCGTCTCGTTCTGAAAGCGCGACATATCCACGAGTACCTGTGTACCTACGTTTCTCGAGCGATCGCGGGGACGAGGTGAGCTCCGCTGGAGGTGAAAGGGGCCCGAGCTGACGTCGGTAGGTAGATGATTGAAAAAAAAAGAAAAAACAGCGAAGGCGAGAAGGAGGTGAAGCAGGAGGGAAGGAGAAGGTGGAGGAACAGAGGGGAGAGACAACAGCGGCAGAGTGGAAACGCGATCGCGCGGAATATTGCGGTGGCAAAGTTACTTGGGGGGGGGGGGCAGGGAAAGGAAGGGAAAAGAAGGCGGGAGAGCCCAGCTGGCGCGAGTCCGAACGCTTTGAGAAGGGGACTCTTAACGGTAAAGTCGCGGGTAACCTTATAGGCGACTTCGCGACGCGAGTCCGTCGTCACTGACCACGACCGGCCGTTTCTTCTCTTTTCCCCTTTTCTTCTCTTTTTACTCTTATTTGTCGACGACGAATGGGCGATACGCAGAACGCAGCTGACGTGGGTTACTCGAGATCGACTCTAAGTCGACAGTTTAATGGATATATTGAGGGGTGTAGCGAGAATTACGCCCTTTTCCAATCGTGCACCTTGAATCGAAAGTGACGACTCACTATTTTTTGACCCTCGAGTGCCGTGATTCAACGTTCCAAGATCTCGACGGCCTCGTGTAGGGTCACTCGTGAAATGTTGCGTGCGCCCATAGCTGTTGTACAGTCGCTTCCGCTTCCTGCCGGCCAGGATAACTTACGGTGACCCGCGCGAATTAAAGTCATCGCGGGTCGCATGTTCGGCTATTGCTGTCTTAACTCTAGTATTTTAGTGCTCCAGTTCGGAAACAACCGAATTTCGGAATATGCTTCAATCACGCGACTATCCAAGTAAAAGGGAAGAACTTGCGTTCGAAAATCTGTGAGACGCCAATGTAATATGATTTTTAGACAATATACAATATATTCTGACAAACAGTCAGAAATAATTCTAGGTTCCTTTAAAAAAAAAAAAGTTTAAAAATGTAGTTTAGATATTTTATGAAATTTCTATTTTTAGATTGAATCGTAAGACTGTCTATCGACAGCTAAAGACACAACTGTGCTGGGCTTACAATTAAAGAGACTCACCCTCGCATGGGTATTATTCGCGATAAAACCGGTCCTCTTTAACGTAACCGCGAGTTTAAAAGGGGGTCGATCGGTCATAGACAGTGATTTTTCGATCTAGTCCGGTTTCGGAACGAAGCTGGTCTGGTGCTTGATCATATTTCTAGACTATCGAAGGATAATTGGAGCATAGCCAGGATCTAACATCGACTTGCTGAAGAATCTAAGAAATTTAGGAAACCCTACCAGTTCCTGCAACGAGAGAGATCATATATAAGCTAATACAATATTCATAATTCCAATTAAGGAAAATCTATTTCTCGAATTATTCGTGCGGAAAGTAAGTTATATAATATTTTTCCGTGCACACACATGCATATGTACATGAAATATATTCATAAGAATTTTTTTGTCATTTCAAAATTAGTCACTTCAAAATTATTATTAGTATTAGTATTTCAAATTTCGAACGCATGTAATTTCAAAATTAGTATTTTCTTCACGGCATTCTAAACTATAGCATGATGAGAATTATTCAATATCAAGAAGTAATGTGAAAGTTCATGTACAAACACGTGATTAAACCTCACATAAAAATGCGCAGCAATGTCGCAGCTACGTTCTCGCGATGAGGCGAGACAGGATATTACAAAACATTAGTGGGATCCATCAATATTATATTCTCGTTATCGGAACTTCGCTAGGCAACTATCCACGATGATGATATACCCTTAATACACGTTAATCAACTGATTTATCCTATTTATGACGAATCATTTGCAAGAAAATTGCCATCCTAAGTTCTTCCATGGTAATTCTATAGAATATGATTCTACAATGATCTTGCTTGTTAGCCAATAAAATTAATGATCCATTCTAACAATATGAGTATAGTGTTCCCACAAAAATATTATTGATTTAAAACAATAATATACAATATCACCAAATAATGATTATGACATCGATACTAAAAAAATCTTCAAAATATTTTTGCTGCAATTTTTCCAGATTTTTTTTTTATTTAAACAACTATATGTTAGTTACAAAAAAAAACATTTTGCTATTAAGGATAAGTTAGTAGGATGATGAAAAATTGCTCTCGACGAGGAATACTCGATGCTCGTCCACTGACATTTAGCGACGACAGGGCCGAACCGATTAAAGCCGCGAACACACGGGACCGATGGACTAGCTAATGCTGCGCTACGCGAAAACGCAGCTGAACGTCGCTGTTCGCGCGACTCGGCCGGTCGGTTCAGCTTGGCGCGGGACTTTCATCGCGTCGAGAGAGCAAAGGGGGCCTCAGGCCCGGGGCACTCGGCGGTCGACCGGTGAAGGGAACGGATCGTCGGTCTGGTCGTTGCTCGTTACCCGAGCGAACAGCGGCTAAAATGTCGTCGAGTTAGTGATTAAAGCCGCGACTCCCCCTCGTTACGGTCCACGCAAGTTCGCGTTGTCAATCCTCGAAAATTCCATCCCGAGTAAACCTCGACCATCGGACGATCTGAGGAACCGAGCAGGACACGTGATGGGGACCTCTGAGGAAACAACGAGTCTTCAACAGCGTCGAGAATAGTCCGAGGATCCGGGAAAACGAGAATAGCGGTCAAAAACCCAACTAACGCTAGATGAAGAGCGCATAAAAAAGGGCCGAAGGACTAGCCAGAATTATTTAGGAACGTCGCAAAAATTGATAGTGCGAAGGATTCGTTAAGAGCTCGCGAGGGTTAGCGTTTTGAGGGTGCGAAGGAGTAAAAGGAGGAGAACATTCGGAGAAGTTGCGGAAACGTCACGGAGGCCGTGACGGAGCGACCGTGGGGCATCGCGATATCGTTTTCGCCGGGCGGTTTCGCGTGGACGCCGGGCGTTTCGACACCGTTCTCATCGGCAAGGAAAGAAACACACACATCTCCCGTGAAAGTTTCCCCGAGTGGTGCGCGAGTGCACGGCTGAGCCCGTTAGCGGGTCCCGCGGATGTTCGCGTATCGAGCCGCCGTTGGATCGTCGGTGTGATCGCGCGCCGTCTCCCGCCGATCCGTGGAGAATGATCTTGGTGTACGGGATCATCTTGCCCCTCGTGGGAAACATCGCGGCCCAAGGCATGTATCTCTCGATCGAGTCGCTAGTTTCGAAAGTGGCGTAAGTCGGAAAGAAATTAGAGACGAACTTAAGACTTCGCGAGACGATCGAGAAGGCGCGATTTACCAGACTGGCATTTAAAAGTTCGTCGACGTTGCGATATGTATTCTTGAAGAGCACGCTTCGATCGTGCACCCAATTCTGGCGCGAGACTTTCTTTCGTGATTTAGACGATCTTAGACGTTCAGTATTTAGGCGGCCAAATCTTGCATTAAAATGTTTAAGTCGAGATCAAAGTAAAGATTAAGTTAGTTGAAGAATAATCGAGTCTTGTTATTTAAATATACACTTGAATTCAAATTCTCCAACTTTCTTATCGCAAGACTTGAAATTTTATTGCCTTATTACGCCACTTTCGAAACGGCAAATTATATTTTCTTTCTCTCTCGTCGGCGCGAACGAGCCAAAAGTGCGGTCACTACGCACTTCGGCAGGTTGTTGCACAATTTAGATATATATCGCGGCGTTTCACGCGAGGTGAGTCCTTTTGCGTTCCCGCGAGAAAAAGGACATCTCACAAAGAGCCTCTTCCTCGCTGAAAACCTTCTATCGTTCGCGATCGATCTCGCGAGATGCAAAGCAGACGCACGTACGCGTGCATCCTCTCCGCGTCTCTCTGAACTGTGTCTACATTTGCGAAAACATTCCTCGAGAATCCGTGACTCTCGATAGCAAAACTCTCTCGTAGGTGCAAACGAGTTCTGACAGTAATCAGGATCAAAGGGAACCACGACAGATCTTTATTTAAAAGTTTCATTAACCGGGAGCAATTCCAGACAAAACATAAATCACAGGTGAACGCGATATATGTGTATATATATATATATCGAGAGGAATAGTAAACGAATAACCGAGAGGTTATTATTTTACGAGAGCAGTTCGCAGCAATAAAATTGAGAGCGACTATCAATGAGTGTGCGATCGTTTTGCCTACCAAAGACTCCTAGAAACGGGAAAAGGACGGTCAAAGGAGAATCCTTCCCGATGGGATCATTCGTGTTTCGTGTCCCTGGTGAGTAAAGAAAGGAGAGTAAGCGAGCAAAACAGGTACCGCCCACTCTCACGGCTCTCGTCCTCGCTGGTTTTCTGGTGTCTCGAGGTCACCCGGTATATCCGCGAATAAAGAGCCCGCTGGCTCGTGCCATTTCGCGATCTCCCCGTTCACGCGATGGCTAAACTCGAAGCTCGCTTCCCCGTACGCTTTTCCTTTTTTCTGTTTTGACACCGCGGGACTCCCTCGCGAAGTGCTCTCTCGCGAGAATACTTTAAAAACCATTAAATGCCAACGAGTAAAAGTATATTGTCGAGATACATTATCTCGTTCTACTTTGTGGCGCGTGTTTCATTGCCGTCTAATAATGGCGTTAATTTCACGCAATACTATCTTTTTCTTCTTCTTCTTCTCTCTCTCTCTCTCTCTCCCTCTGCTCGCAGCAGTCACAAATGCCACGGACTAAAAGCGAGAACGCTCTATCCCGTTCTACTTGAACTTACACATTTCGCTGTGACGCAAGCCAAGTGCGCCCGCGTCAATCCTCGCGTGTGAGGTTGTGTAAAAACACGTGTGTCGATGAATGACCTCGCAATCGTAAATTACGTTGATCAAGTTACATGATAAAATTTAATTATATAACATATGATCAGAATCTAACGATTAAGTAATTTGTGGAAAATCTAATCGCTATTTAATCTCAATTCCTAAAATTTTATAATAATTTTACAAAAATTACGAGATGTATTAGAGATTCTTTCTACCGAGACGAGTCTGATTAAATTTGCGTTAACGTTATGTTGACGAAATTTTATCATACTGACGAATTTGCATTGCTAAAATTTCGTTAAAACGGAGTTATATGCGCGAATGCTGTTCGAATTCACCAGAAGGTAAAAGGTCGGACTGTCGTCGGACACACCGGAAGTAGGGAAGGCTCACCTGTCGCAACCGAATCGTCCGGCTGTCTGACCTACTTTTGCAGACTTCAAACCTTCTATTTCCCTCATAAAAGATAAACGGAATTAAACTGGACCAGCGCCGTGAGGAACGGTATATAATAGATGATACGTTTTATCGGGGCGAACCGCTTTTACATTTCCACGACCGTTATCCTTGAAATGCCGGCTTATCTAACGACGTCTGTTGGGCTAAATAGATCGTATCGATCACCCGCCACGATCAGCTACTGTCACCAGATTGATGTCGTCCTTCGCAAACCCCTCCGTACATTCCCTCATATTTCTTCCGCGACGCATACGTAACATCAGTAATTCTATCGGGAAAATGCAATCTCTTTGCATAAGATTATAGGTATCAAGTCAAGTATATCGCGAAGTATCTGAAAGTATATATAGGGTGCTTAATAATCAACACATCTGATATTCATGATGATATTCCTCGTCAAGGACTAAAATGTTCTTCATTCGCGCGAACGTTCTTCAATAAAAATGCGAAACACGAGAAATATTTCCAAGTTATGAGAAATGAACGCGAGAAAGACACACACGCGAGCAGAGATATTATATAGAAGCACTCAGATTTCGATTCAAATGAGATCCATGACAAGTCTCTTCGAAAGTTCAATGGTTGCTTGAACTTTCCGTTATATCGAGCAGAATCGATGTGTGTGGGCGGAGGAGATTGGCGCAGACTATATAGATTCTTGGATCGGCAACACTCCCGGAATAATCGAGTTGTAACGATCGATAGTAGGCGTGAATTTTCCACGAACGTGTACCTGTTCACGTTTCCTGGCCAAATCCAAATTCGCGAAATAAATAAATCCGAGAAACCATAATTCAAATAATCATAATTATAAGAAAACATATTATTTGAATGACAGGAAAAATACAGTGTAACGCAATACAAAAAATGTCATACAAACGATTGCAGCCATAATATAATTGTTGTAATTACACGAAATAGATAGGATCGTTGAAATATTGCAATTCTATCCCCGCAAGACGTACTTTACAAATTTACCGTTAGATCAACGACCCCTGTTTTCTAAAATGATGACGAACGAGTTTCGACGGCGATATGTGTGAAACCGCTTGTCTTTATAGCAGCAGGAAAGCAGCAGTATTCTTAATAGAAGGCTCATAGAAACTGGTCCCGCACCGCGGCCACAATATGCGTGTGCATACGCACGCGCATATATACACACGCGCACGAGAAAAGTGCTACTATGTGAAAGTGCTCGCAACTGCTTCAAAATTCCAGTAGCGATTCCTTTGCGACTTTCTTTCGGACGCCGTAGAGTTAAGCTGGATGGTAAATCCGAAACGACGGTATTATTTTTCTTAGAGTATTCACAAATTCCCACTATTAGAACGGAACCGGAAGAATATCATCTGCGGTTATCATGCTTTCTATTTTAATCAAACGATGTCCGTGTTCTCGGATGGAAATTATCGGAAATTGAATAACGAATTTCACTCGAGAATTTCACTCGAGAAAGAATGCATGCTCGGATTGACTGAAGAGAGCCCGAAGGCACGACGATGATTCTAGGACACTGCTTGATTAACTACACACACATATATGTATATATGTGTGCGTGTTCGCAATTTCTATTTTTTAATGTCGGAATTAAAAGCCGGCTATCCGCAATTTTCCAAAATGATACTCTAATAATTGATATTGTAACAATGTGTAACGTTTCCATTGGTGTCGAACAAAGCAACAGTTCGAAGGACGAATCGATCGGAGTTTACGGTTCACAGAAGTATGTTAACTTCGTTTCCACCTGCGGTCCGACATGCGAGCAGCCTCGCCGGTCGCTTTCGCAACGCTCGCGACTTCTCACATCTCTCCTCGTTTTTTACTTTTACACCCCGAAGTGTCGAGAGGGATAGTCGAGTTCGCACGCTGCCAAGCGCGATCCGATGGCGTTACGCGGGTGGTGGGTCAGTGCGATCGCCCTCGTAATGATCGCGCGATGGAAGGTAAAAAAGTCCTCGAGGGATAGAGAACAAGGAGAGCGGGAGAGAGAGAGAGAGAGAGACTGCTTTTCCCTCCCATCGGGAAAGAGGAAACAGATTACGAGCGAGATCAACGCTGGGACGATCGTAACATTTAGCCATCAGGGTTGAGCCGAACAGGAGAATGCGAAGTGTGCGACTATAACACAGTCTAACGCACGCCAAGGCGGGGTTCTTGGGATGCAATACGGATGCAGACGTCGTGATGGGATGCAAGGATATACGAGGGGATGCAGAGGGATCGAAGGAGGGAGAGACGAGAGCAATTTGCTCCGAGGAAATTTCTACTTTTATAGACTCAGCCGGTAAAGTCGTTTTTGTTGTTTCGAGGAGCTACATTTCATTGACGTAGCATGGCATTATCTAAGACCACGAAGTTTCGCTGAGAAAAGTAAAATTATTTCGCGGAATATGTAGGATGTTGTGAGATTCTGGATACAAGTAATGTTTAGAAGATCGCGCGCTTGATGCCCCGTTTCCGCCGCATTATTCTTTAGTAACGGTGCGATTTAATGATGATGTATCTTCCGATCTTGAACGGGACTGATATATGCTTCGGGAGAAATTTATTTCCTCCCGACTGAAATACTTTCAACTCGGTGCTTCGTAATTGAACGAAATCACGGGCTCCCCGTGGTTGCGCCAATAAAATTTCTAATTTATACGCTTAGTCACACAAATCTCTACACACACGTAGGGAAAATGTTAGTTATAAAAAAATGCATATAGTAATCGGTAAAGAGGGGTAAGGTCTCTCATCGTGTCCATTCACTGGTCAAAATACGTCCTTACTTTGATGACTAAGCGTCTAGACGCAAACGATATTGTACAGTGAATAACGTTATATAATCGTGAATTCCGAAAAGCTACTGTTGCACGCCATACCCCGCATTTCCGCAAACTTGCGTCAATTGCGAAAAGGAGAGGAAAATAGGAACAGAACCTGCGAGTACGCTTTCACGCCGTTCCCGTCCGTCGCGATGCAACGTCCTTGGAGGTCACCGAAGCAGCGAGGATGCGAGCGATGGCACCCCTCGACCAACCGACCGGCCTCGAAAGCGGCTCACGGTGTGTGCAGTTTTGACGGATCGAGTCGCGCACGTACATAATAATATAGCCGCAACTATGACGTGTTTCATAACATTTCATGGCAGGTTAGGTGTAGAAAGATGGCGCAACGAGACGCACGGCGGCGGCTCGATATACCTCGCGTTTCGCCGTGTACAATGGATTAGGAAACTCGATATAAAGCGGACTCTCGTCGAATCTCCCGGCGATAATGGCCGAAGAAATGGCAACAGGTAGATGCTGGAAACATCACGACGAGCTCGGAAGAAAACAATGTCCCGTTAAAGTGACAAGATAGCCGGCTCAGACGCTACAGGATGCACCGCTTCGGTCTTGTTACACTTCAAGTAATTTTTGAAGTCGATCTTTTCTTAATAAAAATGTCAAGGAAGCACATCGAATCTGTCATCGCAATACAATGTCGTAAAAGAAAAGTGGGACATCCTGTATGTCTTAACGGCGTCAAAAGCGAGGAAATCAAATAAGATTTCTATAAGAAATTATACCGTTAGAGAGGGACGTGTAAATTGACATTAGCGTGAATTAGAAGGAATTTAAAGTTTAGAGGGAGAGAATGGAGAGGTTGATCCGAGGGGAAAATATGTTACATATAGTTTGAATGTTTGATCCGCCGCGAAGTCCTCCACTTCTATTTTCACTTGGATTGGATTTTTCCAAGATTTCAGTATTTCAAAACTATTTTCATGTCGAAATAAAAGTTTAATTTTTCTCTAGGTAATCAATGGTCGTGCGATTTACGTAAAATAGAAAAGATAACCGTGAGCCAAATAAGAGTCATAAAATACGTTGAGTAATCATTATAATTACAGGCATTGTCGTGCGATCGTGGACGTCGGTCTGTTGCCGAAAGTACGAGCGAGTAAAACTGTCAACCGGTTTCTCTCGGCGCGGCAGTAAAGTTCGCTCTCGGTAGCGTCGCTTTTACGCAAACCAGCCGACACGTAATACCCAGATGATTACGCCAATCAAAAATCGCCGGGTGGGACGAAGAAAAAAAAAGTGTCGCGTGTCTGATTCGATCGGCGTAGCGAGTTGTCTTCCGCGGATGATTTCCGGCATAACTTCGACGCGATCGTTCCAGCCCCCTGTTGTTCCCAGGCCCGAAAGCTCTTGTCGCAAGACACGCGGCTGGCAATGCGTGTCGCAAGTTTGGCAAACTGATGGGAAAGTAACGGAAAAATGCAACGTTGGCGGAGGGAAAAGAACGGGACTGATGGAAGGAAAGAATGACATAATAACGCAAAATGAACATTCGTTCTCATAAACTAAATGAAAAATTACAGACGCAATATCTCACATTCAACAGAAATTTGCAAAATTCGCATTCAAAAAAATTTCATTGCGCTAAAGCTTAATCGGACGGTCGTTTTTAAAAATTGGAGAAGCTGAACATTTAACGAAAAAAGAAACGAGCACCATTTGAACTCTTTGCTACTCGCATGCGATTATGAAGAAACAAACTCTGCTTGAAAATTGATTTCCGTACATATATATTATAATACCAGGTGTCTTCTAGACACACTTTCCATACTCCACCGCGCGTTCTCTCTCTTGTTCTCGCTGTCAAGCGTATACATAAATTCATCTCTCATTCTTGACGCAGAAAGTGTAACAAAGTGCAGCTACGAAAATAGGCTCCTTACCTCGATGCTCACCGAACGCTGAGCAGCAAATTACTCATCCGTCGGAAAAGACGGAGGTAACCGGTTCTCGTGGTGTTATTCAAATTATGCCACGGAACGACGAGAAGAGAGGATCGAGAGTAGCTCGGGCCGATCGTGATAAAATATCGGGTGTTCGTTAGGTAATCTACTTTGACGCGCGGGAGGGATCGTAATACGCGCCTTCGTAAAGCCTCCTTCCGGTTGTATCAGCATGCACAGTGCGCATACACACACCCGGTGGATCGACCTCTCCCTCTTGCGATAGATCACGGACACGCCTACTTTCTAACTTCCTTCGACAATCGTTTGGATACCGCGTGCACCGCTTCGTAACGCTACAGATCCACAGACACAGGTCGATCGTTGTACCCACGTTCTTACTCAACGTGAGTAACAACGTGGTGTATATGCAGGAGTATTACAAAAGCTCGCGACTTGATCGTTCGACTTCTTGCATCCCTAACTGGATTCGGGAAATAGTGACATATAACGGCGTGTCGACAACCTATGAGAAACCGCGCTTTTTAATCGGACTTTAATTGGAGCCGGGACTTATTCTAAAAAGCGCACGAGTCCGGGAGAAAATTCCGGATCACGATTCGGAATTCGAATTCTTTCGCGTAGGTCTGCGACGTTTGTGTGCGAACACAACACGTATGAAGGACACGTAACGGAGTTTCGGGTGACATAGTGTCAATGTTAAGAGCGCGGATAAAACGGCCGATCGGCGGCGAGGTATGGCTTCGAGTCGCAGGCAACTGGAGAATGTCAAACATTTAGTGTTACGCAATACAGAATGGGACGATACCGTAATATGGATAAAATACGAACAAATGTTCAGATGTGACGCAATGTCAACTGTATGTCAACTGTATTTATAACTGTGTACGAACGAATTTATGAATTTTAAGCAGCCGCCGTCTTCTCTCCAGCACGCATTTTCCGCGATCCACGCTCGAATGATCCATGTGTACGGCGTGTTTGCGTTTCCGGCATATTCCATGAGCGACGGAGCGACGCAGCCGATGATGCGTCGATCGTCAACGATAATGCGCGAGAAGAACTGTACCGTGACACACACGCTCCGACAGCGGCAATCCCGATCCGCTGTGGGTATACGAGCGTGTACCGTTATTTCGGCTTCGAGGTTTTGTAACCGAGTGACCCAGACCCGAGGAGAACGCGCGCGCACCAGGGACTCGCCGGCGCATCCCGCGTTATTACGCAGAAACCGTCGACCGGTTTTTCACGCGGTTTTTCTTGCCCGCCATCGATCGCCGAAGATTCCTCGCGAAACTGGTTCCTAATTACCGCTTCTGTAGCAGCGATTGCTGCTACTTCAGCAGTTGCAAACCACTTTGAGCGATTTAGCGACAAATACCGATTTAGCGACAAATACCGATTTAGCGACAAATTTGTCTACATGACCTTCCGAGTTATCTCGTTGCGCAATTCTAATTAAGTAATTAATCTTCCCACAACTAAGGTTCCAAGAATTCCGACGAAGCTGCATATAACTTGTTTTATGTGTGATATTATTATTTATCAGAAATTGCGTGGAAATTTTTCTGATCTTTTCCGATAAGACTATTTTTTTTATCAACTTTGATATAGTACGAGATTTTTGAATAGTCTAGTATTATTTTAGGTTTCTCAGTGAAACAAATTTCTTAACATATGTATGTGCTCTTGACAATATAAAATTTAACAATATTACAGAAAGATGACTTTGTTTTAAAAAGCTTTCCCTTGCTTTAAAAACGCTACTGCAACAGGTCATTATCTTCTTACAATCAACTTCGCTCCTAAAACCGCTACCTCGGAGTGAGAGTCGCGGTCAATGTCAATGTGAGTTGCTATTGTATTAATGCATTAATGTGCAGTGAAAATACGTAATATTAACTAGTATACTTAAGAATTGAAAGACTAATCCGCTAATATATGGAGATTTTGTGAAATATCATATGAAGAGTTGTGAGAAATAATCTCCCCTGACTCGATTTAAAAGGTGGTATACAATTGAAATGAAATTTACACGATCGCTATGTGAAATGCAGCCTCGCGTGCAATACTCGTACATGGTCGATCGTGATGCGATATAATGGGGAAAATAATTAAAATCGGAGTGAAAGAAAAAGAAAGAAAAGGAAGAAATCTCATAGTCGGCACTATGCCCGAAGTGGAACGGACATCGAGCTACTCGCGAGGTGAAAATAATCGTCATCTAGGAGTCGAAATAAAAACTTCGCAGGACAATTGAAGAGCCGCGATCTCGATCACGCGCAAAAATTCAATCACCCGACGATATCACAGATATATATTCATATATTGAAATTTTCATTTCTTTTGTATCATACGACCGTATTACTTTTAGAAACGGTTTCAAAACTTTAGAATGAAAACTACATTTAACTAGATATGGTTGCCGCAACATAATATTAATGTTATTTTTCGCTTATGCATAGACAAATGTTCGTACAATCATAATGTTAAGGGAGAGACTTGTGCTATCTCAGCGAGAATATCCGCTAAATGGATATCGTAATTATAGGAAAATGATAATACATCTGCAGGAATTCGGAAATGCATCTTTATTGAACATGATAAAATATGTTTTAGTGTTAGAAACAAAATTAATTTTTCAGTCTTTTTCCTTTGCCAATACAATGAGCTGTTTGAAATAATCATGCCAGTTGAAAAATTCATTTTCTCTTCAATTTTCTTGGAAGAAAGTACCGCAAGTGTGCGACCTAGAATATAACACGAATTCGTATTTTCATTCATTATGAATCTTTTCGATTTAACGAACACATCAGAGGCACTAGTGTGTATATTTAGACGTGAGTAAAATTTATTGCGAGCGAGGCAGTCGCGACAGCAGCTGAATCACTCGCGCCGAATTACTCGAACTCGAGCAAGAGTTTGCGCCCGAATTAAACTGTACGATTCTCTCAATTACAATGTATGTTCTGCAAATCATAATAAAAAGCAATATTTATATTTTTGGTTGAACAACTATATATGAAATATATATACTAATTGAATATTACGTATCATAAGAACAATGATGATGAGAACTGTAAAGAAAACTGTAATCAACAGCAATGAAAATAATAATGAATTATTGTTGCCAAATGGCACTTTTCATTTTTTATCGCGTTCATATTTTACAATTTTGATTGAGGCGCCGTCACAGAAGAAGATTGATCTTCGGTAGCCAGATGTCGAGTCAATCATTGGTTCATCTATGCGTTATGCGTTCTTTACATTTTTGCATTTGATGAAATTTTCCTTTGCAAGTTACTGCTACATTAAAAATGGCCCAAAATGGAACCGAAACGTTTGTTTGATACATTTTTATCAACCATATGGTTGCTTATTAATTTTGCGAATTTTCAACTAGCGCTTGCTCTTACAGGCCTCCCTATATTTCTTAATTGAGTATTGTTAATAAATTCGAGAAACGTCGCTGACAGCTTTCTTCGTGATTGTCGTCGACGCGGAATTCGGCCGCTAATTAAAACCGTTCGCACGCACGCACGCGCGCGTAGAAGCGCGGAATTATGTTCCGTTTCGTGAGAAATGCGATTCTCTCTCGAGAGCGCGTCTCGGATCAGAACATAATAACGGAGGCTTTCACTCCGAAGATGTCAGCCTCGCACGGAGTTAAAATTAACGCGAAACGCCTCCGGGAGAATCCGCAGAGAAAGATCCTCCCTCCCGTTTCTTTTATCCTCGGATTACCGATCATGCGTCCCGCGCGAGAGTGTCTCTCTTGTAAGTTTATTAAGATATCTCGGGTCATAACTCCACCTCGCAGGCAAAAAGTATTAAGTTCCAAATCATTCGCGCATTTTAGCACATTTATGACGTTGTAATCAGAGGAAAGCAAGCTCCACAAGTCACAAAGTAAAGCGAACGGTATTAGAAGTCGCTGTGATTTTATATGCAAATGACTTTTTAGAACGTAAGGTATTTAAACAAGCACCGAGAATCTATTTTATATGCAAGTTTCGGTCTAATTAAATTTATTCATGCTTATTTATCTTCGACGTTTATCTTGAATAATGAAGATATGAATGTTTGTTAATCCGCTCCCAAAGAAACGAGTTTCGGGAGACATATCAAGCAGTGTCATAATTCTTCTCTCGCAGAAGACAACCATCGTTGCATATATCTTAATTATTTAAAAAGTTTAAAAAATTAAACAACCGGACGATCATTATTGCGAAACAACCGCGATGATAACCTGTCTCGAAAATCCAAGGTGATCAACCACGATCGACCTTGAACGCACGACAGGAAATCGTACCGCGAGTCGTGCGACCTCGCACGCGTAATCGACGAGATTGTATCGCGTCTTCGAGAATTGCTCATAATGTCTAGAAGATAGACAAGAATGATGTCCCTCAACTGGAATAATAAGATAGCGCAAGCCGAGCGAAGCGTATTTTAAAAATAAATTCATAACTCGATTTTATCAGGGACGCGGCAGGCTAATAATTATTTCCGACAAATGCTAATTTTACATCAAATAAATTTCAGCAGAGATATTCTTCGTTAAAAGCAATAACGCTTCATAGAGCTGAAAACATATTTATAACTTCATCGAATCGATATATTTTTTTCTTATCTAACCGTAAAGGAACCTTCAGCTTTCTTTACATTTTTCATATATCAACTCTATAGTGACATATTATACCTGAAGGCTTTTTTTTCAACACGCGCTTAAACGAAAGCGCCTTTCTCATTTTCTTGATTCCCACGTGTCGACGTACCCTCGTTAATCGCAATTTTACGTATATTTTCAGCTAACAAATATCTTCAGTGGCATAAGATTTCGACACTGTGCGGACATGATAGATACGCCCGCGAACAAAGCATAACATATCTTATTATATCGAGATAATCGCAAAAAGCGGAACGACACGTGCGAAATCTAAAAAACCCGTTCGGACAAACGATTTCACCGCGTGATCATTACACCGCGAAGTATTGAGGAGAATCGAATATACGTAAAATTGCGATTAACGAGGGTACGTCGACACGTGGGAATCAAGAAAATGAGAAAGGCGTTTTCGTTTAAGCGCGTGTTGGAAAAAAATGCACAGAAAAGCGCATCGATAGCGGGGATTTTCTTGCGGAAAAAACTCTTGTGAAAAGGGGCGTTGAATTTCACGTCGCGATATGGCGCCTTCGGCGCGCATTTCGAGACATAAACTGTCTTTGGCGCGTTTCCACCGCACGACCCGATGGACTTTCCCCGCGGAGAAAAAGTTCGCCTTATGCGAGCGCATCAAGCGGATCTCCCGATCGAGGATACTTCGTATTACACCTTAACAGTGCATACAGTAGTGTCCCGCGGAAGTCGTGCGCTTTCTCGTACGCGGATTCGCACACCGAAGACAGAGTGTCGGTCTCTATGGAAATTTGGAAAAAATATGCCGCGTTGAAAAAATAATACAAAGACTGCGCAATAAGCAATCGCCGCCACGTTTCTAACGCCCGATTCCAGCTCTAACGCAAGTCGTGGAAGTCGTAGAACTCGCATAATGGAATTCGCGTGGGATCCTGTCCAAGGCTCCTACAACGACCGTCAGACTCGCTCGCGAAGTAACGCCCGAGCGAGAAGTCGTGTCTCTTTAATTCCGCATAAATAAGTGAATTTAGACAAGAAATTTAAAAGAGAAAAAAACATTCGCTTCGAAACTTGAAGCGATTTATAAGACAACTTTCTTCTTTTCTGGCAATATCATCATAAAATTATACAGATTATGGAGATTTCTTCGCGTAATGGTGAATATGGTATTTGTTCTCTCTTTCACATGTGAATGACTTAAATGATGACACTGACGAGTGCAGCGCATTCAGATGCATTTCTTTAGAGATCGAGCTAACGGTTCCTGACTGTTATTCAGATGACTGTCGTGAGTGCGACTCCCGTTTGCCTCTTCGAGCATGACCGATCATTTTGCTTACGGAGACATCGAGTCGACATGATCGAATCCGCGTCACGCTCTGAAAATTCGGCCAGTGATCGCGTCACGGACGAACGCGAAAAAGCGGATTGCCACCGCTGGAAGCTGTATCGAAGATGTCGAACGTATCTGCGAGCGTCATCAGGCTACCGCTACCAGCGAGGTGCAACTCTTTGCAGATTTAATCAAACGATCCCTCCCAAATTATCTTTGAGGGTAGAAAAGAGATTTATTTACTTATCATATTTGTTATACTATATACAGCATCTAAATTGATTGGGGATTCTACGGAATAATTTAGGAATCAGAGAGTCAAAGATAAGTGTCAGGGGCAATTGGCTTTATTAGTAGTTCGTTGAAAATGATAGCATACCTGAGTTCGTGAACGCTCTGTTAATTGTACGTTTAATAAAATCCAATTTTCTCGAGATTATCCCTGAACATTGAGGACTGCAAACGACTTCTAACAATCGCCAGGATGACTCGCTCGTAACGAGAGTCTAATGCATTTGCAAGGATGGGAATTCGCGTAGATAGTTTCGCGCAAATTACTAGTATAATAGACGGTTACGCGGACAATTCGATATTTTTATCGGTAAGATTCCATCAGCTCGCCTTCGCAACTAAGCGTCCGTAATTTTGCTGATTGCAGGACTAAAGTGCGGCCATCCGGCCGTGCCGATGAACGCCAAGGTGTCGTTATCTGACGAATCCTTGGCGACCGGTACTGTCGCAAAGTACACCTGCGATGCCGGCTACGAACTCTTTGGGTAAGTGCAATAATATATTACAATAATCATCTCTGAGCAAAAAGAGAGAAAGTAATAATGTAAATAGAAATGTAAATTTGTAAAATATTTATAATATTAAAAAGTTAACATTTATATAGTTCTCTTTAAAATATTTCTTTCTTTCTTTCTTTGGAAATTATTATAATAATAAGAAAGCAATCATAATCTTTCGTGAATTGTATAAAATAGTTTTAAATTATCAACTCATAACTATGATAGAAAATCTCTCGTTAACTTTTTATATTAATATATCTAACATATTCTTATGTAGAAGTCTTTAAGGTTCATTAATCGTTTGGATGTCTTTATATATTCAAGACAAAAGCTCGTAAAATACGTTTATTGAAAGGTAATTATAGCAACATCAATTGTTTTTACTACTGTGACGGGTCGGCGACTTCTCGTCACGGAATATTCATGGTGAATGACGCGATTTTGCGGGGCTACGCCCATCGCGCGATATCCGCAAGGATAAGCAATATTGCTTTCCCGGAAAGAATCTCGATCGACAGGCATGCCGTTCTCCTCGTCGCGGCGGGTGAATTAGAAAGAGTGCCGGTAAGATGAGCTCGAAGAAGTAGGCGTACTCAAAAAAAATGATACTGTTCAGATATAGACAGAGATCCTTTTAAGTAAAGTTCGATAATTTCTTTCAAGTGACGAACTTTCAGATAATAATTTATTCGCTTATCGTAGCTGTTATTTGTAAAAATATTCGAATATATTCGATATATTTTAATTTATGAAATTGAGTTGATAAATAAATGATCACAGTAGAAAAAATTAAAAAGATTTTACTTTACCGATATATTCGCCATTTACAGAAAAACACTTTGATATGTTGTTGAAGTGTGTTTTTTAAACGGCACGATTAAAATCGTCTAACTTGACATAGTTAAGAGTTCCCGCCTTCAATTACTCCCGGCTAGTTTGAGAATACACCTGGATCATGACGTTTCGAGTAGTGTGTCGTATATCTCACCGCGGTACCGTTACAAACTGTACATGTTAATTAACGCTTCATTTCTTAGGTATAACGACGCCGGGCTGCCGGGCCAAATGTCATCGTCGATTTTTAAAGCTCCCTGTCTCATTGAATTCCAGCATACACCTTTAAATTAAAATAATAATGTGCTTTTTTAATTTTCAGCCGGTTTATAATTCACTCATCACTTATGGCGCTTAACTTCGTAACGGCGAATATCGATAAACCAATATATTTCGCCATAATGATATCTCACCGGATATATTATAGATACACAAATGATTTTCAAGGTGTAGTAAAATTTCGAAAAATTGAAGTTAACAAGACCGAGATATGACGAAATGTAAGTCGTAACAGTATCATTATCGAATGCCGCGGAAATTCTCGCGGATTGATAATTGCAAGCGGACTTATATTTCACTTCAATTGATTAATCGTTCCTTTATAATTCCAATTTAGATAATATAATCTTCAATTATCCTTTAAAATTGCGCCAAGTCTGTGGATCTAACGAACATAGAATTTCCGTCTTTCGATTTTTCTATGAAAAAGACTGCAAATTCGTCGAGTAGCGTACGACGAGACGAGGGAGAAACCGCTTGGCAGATAATAACTGTCAATCAAGTACTCGACATCCGCAAGACCTGCACGAGATGCATTTGTCAATCGCGTGGTAACGAGGCTTTTGTCACGAAAAGAAAAAGAAGGAGAGAGAGAAAACGCAGGGACAAACTTAATTTCCTACCGATATGTAAGCACATGACTGGGAATTGGCGACAGTGTTACGCGCGATCGGAATATATTTTAATTTTCTATTTCTGTCCTCTCTCAATACACGCAATGCGACGCGGTGTTCCAGGCGAGCGGAATGCACGCTGCTCGAGAATAGTGATTGTCGATAATGCGGTACACCGCTAACTTTCTCCGTTTGTGCGCTTTTCCAACGACGGTGTTTGAGAAAAGTCACGAGAAAGAGAGAGAGAGAGAGAGAGAGGAACAAAGAATACGTGATGTGCAAGGAATCCCGTTCGTGTCGCATTCCTCAGCTAGAAACTGGAAATGGCCGTTTACGACAAAAAAGAAAAAAAAAACAAAAAAGAACAAAAAAGAAAAGTCTGCTACTTCTTCGCCCACCCCGCGAACAATCTTCTCGCAACGTGTCGAATTATAAACAGAATTAAAACTTAAATTCGGTCGTCAGGGTTAAACGAAATTAATGGAACGAAGTTTTAAGCACATCGCACGCGATGGCGCGTGACGCTAATACGCGTCCTGCAAATAATTGCGTCGACCGAGTAATTACACGGGTGAGCGCGTAATCATAGTGTTGCCGGAATTTTTTTTCTTTCGAAAGCGCGTAAGCGTGCGTTGTTTCTTCACGGGTCTACGTTGAAATCTATAAAGGTCCTTCATAATTACTTGAGCTGCGGCGTAAAATTTTAATGGATAAAATTTTCCCATCAAACTGATCTCTTTTCTCTCGAAAGCCCAGAGGGACGCAAGTGAGTCACTCGTGCATACCTTTGCGCCTCCTTCTCCTCCCTGCTCGTAATTCCGCGTTATACGCGGAAACCTGTAACATGTCTCGCTTCAACGATCCGTCAAGGGTTTCTGTGGCATAACATGAAATATAACGACTTGTTATCAGCCACTTTGCACAATATTCACGTCGAGAGAGTGACATCGGTTGCTGTTTTCGATGATATACATTCGGTATTCATCTGACTGTTACTTTCTTCCAGGACCGGCAGCCTGACGTGCAACGCCAGAGGAAAATGGCA
The DNA here is from genome assembly GCF_001313825.1 of Dinoponera quadriceps. NCBI lineage: Eukaryota > Metazoa > Arthropoda > Insecta > Hymenoptera > Formicidae > Dinoponera > Dinoponera quadriceps. The sequence goes on along the minus strand of NW_014557306.1, from coordinate 362,782 downwards.
GGGTGACCTACCGTTTTGCGGTGAGTATTCACTCTCTCGAAATCCCGTATCGACAAAAATTGGAAAGAAGAATGACGACAGAAAAATTACGTCGGCTAGATTATCTCTTTCCTCGGTCGACGAGAATTTTTGAGATATGAGACATGTTTAATAATTTGTTCGCCGTTTCAACGCGCAGGTCCCAGAACTTTGGCATTTCAGAGTCGCTTTCGATAAATAATTTATCAACGTTCGAATGAGCATACGCGATTAGTGATAGCGAAAGTACATTAATATTCTTAAATCGTACTCTTAAAGTATATTCTCGAAGACTGCAATATGTAGTTTAAGTCATGAAAGCCACGATACAAAACTAATGCAAATAATAAGACTAGTTAAATTGCTTCCTGGAAAAAGAGTAGAAACATATTATCTAAAACGAAATATATATTAACGCATATAATTAAATACGACGGTGTAATTCTCAGAACATGTTCCAGTTTAACTGCTACGCAATAACTGGAACTTCTCGCCTAACTTTGAAAAATGAGGAAATAATTAATTTATTTAAATGGCAGCATAATCATCGCAGGCAATCTTGTGTCGATGAACATGATTAATAAACATACGATAATTAGATTGATATTGTCTCGTCGGCATCGATCAACTTTTAATGCCCGCAATTTATAACGTCCGTTTTAATTATACATCCTTATAATTCACCCGGCGTATATTCGCATCCGTTTTCCATCAAGTAACGATGGCATTCAACTTTCTCCGTCGGACGAAATCCGGCGGTTCGTTTTCGTGATACGACTGGAAGACGCGAACGCGAGAGGTCGTCGAACGAGAATCGCATTTTCGTCGGAGGACACCAAAGTGCCTGCCTTAAAATGCCAATCAAGCCACTTTCCCTCGCTTTATATAGAGTGTCCCGAAATTATCGCCTATCCTTTCCAATATAGACAACGTAAAACAGATTTACGACAATCCACGGTAGTGGATTTTATTACGATGGAATATTTTTTTTAATTTGTGCGATACCGAAGCTTAAACAATTTTTTATTGTTAAACAAAAGTGCGGGCCGATAAATCAAAGAATTCATAAGTAACGAAATAACGGTAAGAATTATGCGACATCTCGTGAAAAGTGCACGCTCGTTCGCAATGCGTGAAATTTCGACAGTGAGCGTTATAAAACGAATAATACCTGATTCGCGACGATCGATTTTTGTAAATTGCCACGTTATTGTGCGATTACGGTAAAAAGACCGTTCCGGTTTCCACGAGACTTTCCCTGAGATATGTAAAAAGTTGCCTGACTCGGGACAATAAGAAAATAAATAATTGTCATTGTTCAACGGTAGCGGAACGATCCGCGCCATTTCCGTGGAATAACGGCAGCGAGTCGTAGCAAATCGTGACGAGAATTGCTCTCGGGGACGGAATATACAATGAAGAAGAAATATCCGCGTCGATATACGATGCGGAGAAACAACAACGACGGTGACATGCCATTGTCGGGCGACAACTAATCATCGGCGATAATTAACGTTATTGTCAAATGCATCCTGCCATTGAACTGGCTTTGTTACTTAATCATCGATAATTAAAGACCGGCTAAATCGCGATTAGTAAGCGACGACAAGCGGCGCTTTGTTAATTCGTCAAAAATAGCCGACTAACGTAATAATTAAATGCTATGAGAAATTAATAGAAATGAAATGAACATCAACAGCTTAAACAATAAAGTTGTTAACATGCCGTCTTAATCGAAAGGAGAAAAGTGAAATTTCTGCAAGAATGTAAATCTCGAAGAAATATCCAGATTTTATTAACATGTTTGTAACTTTCTTTCTGACATAACTGCAACAGAACAAATATTACGACAGGTACGAACGTCGGTTTCCGAAAACCAGCGAATCAGTCGACTACCGTGAGGGGTGGGAACGCATATCATGGCAACGACGGTGACTTCAGCACGGAGCACGACGGGAAAAGATGCACAGAAACCCAGAGTGAGCCGAGTCCCTGGTGGAGGGTCGATCTACTCAAGCCGTACTCCGTTAAGATCGTCCGAGTGACGACACGAGGCTGCTGCGGTAAACTTCCGTGTCATAGAGAGCATTATTACATTCACAGTCGAGACTTAAAATGAATATGAGATTGTAATTCACAACTGTTCATTTGCCTTATTTCTCAGGTTTGTTTCAACTCGTTTTGCATCCGGCAATCCGGAATTTTAGCATTTATTTAAACGTTCACATCCATGCAAATCTTAAGCATGTTTTATGTATTCTACTAAGAGATATTTTTCCAAGAAAGAAAACAGATAAATCTGTCCAATTTAAAGACAAACTTGAAGAAAGATGGCTTAACGTAAGGTAACTCCGAACTTCGGAGAATACCATCTCTTAGTTGGTTTTCGCACCGTACAACCGTAAGCCCGTTTTAAGGCTGACTGTGACTGCGGTTAGCCAGTGGAATGACTTATCGATTGCTATGGCAGGTCATCAGCCTCTTCAGGATATCGAGATAAGAGTGGGCAACAGCAGCGCTGAATTACAGCGCAATCCACTGTGCGCTTGGTTCCCCGGCACTATCGGTAAGTGCTACAAAACGATCGCGAAGCGTTAACGAGGAAACGTTCAGAAATAGCAGCCTGGATATCTGTATAATTAGAACTCTCTCGTGCGAAAAACTCTTTGGTATTCGATACCGGTCGGATTTCGAAAGAAAATTTACACATTAGAGCAAAAGAAATATCTGCTATTTACTTCGAATTATTACGCACAACATGGAAGCGCGCTAGTTCTGAATGTTTCTTGAAAAATTACGATGAATCTATCAAGACTGTTGACGAATCGAACTCGCAGAGGAGGGTATCACGAAGACCTTCGTCTGTGCCAGAGCACTGGTGGGCCAGTACGTGTTTCTGCAGCTCGTCGGCGTCGAGGGTAGCCTAAGCCTCTGCGAAGTGGAGGTCTTCGCTACGGATGGTAAGCTCACAGATCTCCCGTTTAGAAGAAAAAGATAAATTTCGTATTCGACTCTCATCTAACGAGAAGTAAACGAGTGATTTTGCGTGTGAAATGAACGTAATATTTCTACAACGAACTATTTAACACAGAGGAAGGTAATAGAAACTCGAAAGATCGCGAAATCGTTTCGAAACTTCTTTCAACGACTACAATTGCGAAACAATCGTGCGTCTCGAAATATCGTTCCCTGTGATAAATATTGCCGAATGTTCGCAGAATTCTCGATAGACAGGTGCGCGCACGCCGGCACGCCCGCCGAAGCCGACTTGACAGCTTTCAACTCCACGTGTTACGAATTCGTGGTGAAGAAAGGCGGATCGTTTCAAGATGCGAGGAACTACTGCAGAGAACGCGGAGGCGACCTCGTTCACGGTTTCAAGGTTCTTACAATTTATCTCGGAACGTAATTTCGAAAAACGACGATACACACGAATAAAAGAAAACGTCGATAAATCCACGGAAAGAATCTTTAATTATGTCAAATCTATCGAAAAGATGGATCTTTTATTTTTCATTCTCACAAAAGCTAACAAGTTTAACGAAAAATCTTAATATCGCAGGGCATATCGTCTACATTCATTTTGAACAACCTGGAGAGGCGGAAGGATAAATTGAAGACCCAGTTGGTCTGGATCGGAGCCCAAAAGGAGCCGCAAATCACCGCGCGAACGTGGCGATGGGTGGACGGTAAGTCAATGGACGGCAACGGTTGGCGAAATTTCGGCGAGCCGGGCGAATTTTTCCCATTGTTAATGGCGAGACAGAGCGATCGTCCGTGGGAATCGTGCCGCCACGAGGGCGGAGTTGGGTAACTCAGGGTGAGATTCGGTGATTCGATTGTCGTTTCACGCGGCAATTATCCGACAATTACAGGACAGTCGGAAGGGTAATTTTGCAAATCCGTAACGAGGAGCTCCGGTCGAGAGGAGGACGACGGTCACGTTCCGCGCGCGCGCACGCGCGCGCGTTGAACTAATCGGGTATCGTGTAATCATCAGAACAAATCGTATCGTGTCGAATCGTTACGAGACTGCAGCCGAAGCATCGCGGTGATAAATAGAACGTGAAAGTTATAACCGTGTCGAAATCGGCAGGAAATTACATCTGCCGACGTGCGGTCGATGTCAATTAATAATTATTTTTACTGACACGATATCATCCATCACCGGCGCGGCGGGACATATGATCGATAATACTCATTGATAACTCGACAAAACAAATTGACGACGATCGTTGGAGACGATTTATAAAAATATGACAATTTACTTGTGAGAAATGTTAAATTTGCGGCAGTTTTGAAGTTAGTCGCGATATTAAATCAGACGATAAATTCAATTATTATGTAACAGAGCTTGAAGCTTCTGCATAATATATTCGGAAGAAAACATTGTACTATATAAAACTATTACAATTACGCGGATAGAAAAAAGAGAATTCTAACAGATCCTTCGTAACGTGAGAATAATAACTGAGGAACCGGAGTGAACGCGTACGCCGGAGAATTAATAAGAATATTAAAATAAAACAGGTCGACATTTCAGGCGAGATCGTGCAAAGGCCATCTTGGGGCAAGGACCAACCGAACAACTACAACGGCGAGCAAAACTGCGTTGTGCTGGACGGAGGTCGCGGTTGGCTTTGGAATGACGTCGGCTGCAATCTCGACTACCTTCACTGGATCTGCCAGAGCAGTAAGCGCCGGGAATTTTGTTTTCGAAACGGCAAAAAATCCGGCTCGGTTATACTGATGAAATAAAACAAAAAAGAAGAAAAAAGAAAACGAATCTCGCGCTAAACGTCTCTCGTAAAAATACGGTCATAAAAGCTCGCCGAATTGTTCGCAGGACCGCCGACTTGCGGCAGCCCCGAGAAATCGGAGAACACCACTATCGTGGGAAACAAAAGGTTAATAGGTTCCACGATAGAGTACGTCTGTCCGGATGATTACATGCTGATCGGATCGAAGAGCAGAATATGCGGACCGAGCGGTTTCTGGAGCGGCGACGTGCCCACGTGCAAATGTAACTGCGATTTGTCGATTTTTTAAGAAAGTCAACATATTTCACATTATTGTTTGGCTCCAAGGCAGTTACATTTGTCACTTATATGCGACAAGTAACGTGACAGCCTTATTCTCATGCTAATATCTACCCAAGTCATCACGCACCGAGAATCAGAGAGAGTTAGATAGATTGATAGATAAATAAATAGATAGAGAAAGTGAAACTTAAATATTGAATATAACGATCTATTCTCTTGGCCTATTCCGTAAAACACCAGTATATGATATTCACGCGCGATACGATAACTCAAAGATTGCATTGAATTATAAGAATCTTCTCGTGGTTTTCACAGAGCCTAACTATGGTAATTTAATTTCAACAATGAATTGTATTCGCGCGATTTGAAGATATCCTACACAAATGTTATCGCGGCAATTAAGCGAAAAAGATTTCCGAAGAATGAAAGGAAAAATATAAGGCTTCTTTTAAATTGCATAGTTTCGAGGATCAGACCGCTTTAACTCACGGTATACACGCGGCGCGAATACAAAGTGGATTCGTCACGCGTGACCTCCGTCATCCTCCGAATATTTTTACAGTTGTTGATTGCGGCGCGCTACCGGATCTGGAAAGCGGCGCTATCACGCTGTTGGAAGGTAGGACTACGCACGGTGCTCTCGCGGATTATGCTTGCAAAGAAAACTACACGCTGGTAGGCGACACAAGACGAAGATGCGGCGACGGCGGCATCTGGAGCGGACATCAGCCGCAATGCTTGTGTAAGCAAAGTACATGTTTTGCATTTGAATGGCGAGTGACTCTAGATGCTTTCGCATATTATTATAAATGTTCAATTTAAACGTTCGCAAGTTGAACATTTAGATAATATCTAAAAGCGAACAATCTCCCGCGCAACATACGGATATTTTGAAATGTTTTGATACTAATAAATGTCTAAATATGAATAAATTCGATACGTAAGTAAATTTCATCGTAAATAAAAATGGCGAAATTAATTAGGCTGAATGTTATTACAAATTAGATCAACAGTTGATTGTTATTAAACCTTTTTCCGTTTGTTTCCGCATAATATATGCATACACAATAGTCTTCCATTAGATATAAAACCCCACGTATTAGTACCAATTAGGAAATAATTAGGAAATTTCACGCAGCATACTGCGATTAAGCGAGAAATCGTGTATCTAACGTATCGTATGTCGTGCCGCCTACTGATGCGATTACACGGCTAATTATTTTTCAGTCGATTGGTGTCCCGAGCCACCGGAAGTAAATGGTGGCGTCGTGACGACTACCGGAAGAAGAACAGGCTCCACTGCCACTTACTCTTGTCAGAACGGATTTATTTTGTTCGGGGATAATGTAAGTTTGTGATCTTTAATTTACAACTGTAATTCTTAACATTACCATTCACACAATTATCCTTCTTTTGTTTTGTCTCGCATTTCTGTAAATTAATCACTAAGACTTCGTTAATTATTCACTGATTCGTAACTGTTCATCAATTGATAATCAAGGTCCTCACCTGCGATATCGGTGGTGAATGGTCCGGCAAGGCGCCGCAATGTCGATTCGTTGATTGTGGAACTCCGGCCCAAATCGAATTCGGCACCATCGTTCTAATCAACGGCACGACTACGGTGGGCAGCCTGGCTGTCTACACCTGTCAAGAGGATCATTGGTTGGTCGGCGAAGGGAAGCAAGCGTGCACCAAGGAGGGCAAGTGGAGTCACGGCACACCGTCGTGCGAACGTAAGGATAATTTTATTGAAGATATTGCGTGAAAATTTGCCAAGAAAAACGAACAGAAATTTTTGCTATGCAAAACGTAGAAATTAAAGATCATCGCCTTATCTATCAAAAATTTCACGTAAAAAAATTATTCATAGACCAAAATAAATGTTTCGTAATGCGAGAGATAATTTAAGGTGTTCGTGGCTTTCGTAATTTAAAATTTGATACGGGAAACGATTCGTTTTTTTACAGTAATTACGTGTGAGGAACCTGAAGTACCCACAGGAGGCTACGTAGTAGGGTATGATCTGAACGTACATAGTGCTATTGAATATCACTGTGATGTGGGCTACTTGCTTCATGGCGAAGCAAGGCATTCTTGCGGTAAAGACGGAGAGTGGACAGGAGAGGTGCCGAGCTGCGAGTGTGAGTCACGTTATATCTCTTTTCCATCGAAACTAGCTAGAAGTGACATAATCGCGTTGGATTATGAAAGGAGTGATTTAGTCGATCAAGGTCATATCCGTCACAGACTTTTATTCCGAGCGAAATTTCCTTCAAAGCAATTCTTGTTGAAGTTGAATTCAAAACTCGGGAAGATCATATTTTGAAAATTATCAATTATGTTTTTTTTCCAAATTTACTTCTATGTACACATCTCTTGAACAATATATATATATATAAGAGCTTTCTTCGGCTTAATTACATACGATTCGATGATGCTAATTACTTCTAAGATTGTATTGAGTAGAATAATTACATACAGACGTTGACTGCGGCAAGGTTCTTCCGGTTCCAAACGGCGCTGCGGAATACGCGAACGGAACGACTCATCTCGGCAGCGAAATCACATACAGTTGTACGAGAAATTACCGACTAAACGGTGTAATCAGGAGATATTGCCTGGACAACGGTCAATGGAGCGACGCGACCCCGAAATGCGAAGGTAATTGCCTCGGAAGAGATCGTTAAATGGAACAAATTGAACAAACTTAAATATTTTTAGAAATTATATTAGCAGATAGAATTTTTAGATTCCCGTTTAAGACAAGATATTCGTAAAATATGTGGCCGAATTTGTATAATATAATTTCAGAATTGGTTTAATGTATGATGCGTCTTTAGATATAGATTTTCAGAAAATTCTTTGAACTATTCGCATACTATTCTGTACACGGTGTGAAATTTGCTTTCTCTTAAATATGTGGATTATTTTATACTTATAGGACGCGTTATTGTTATATTTGCATCTTTTATTTCAGAGATTCGTTGTCCGGAACCCGTGTTAGCGGAACACGGGATTCTTTCGGTGACAGGAAACGATCGGATGTACGGAAGGACGCTGATTCGCACTGGGACCGCGGAGAATTCAAATACAGGCGCGACTTCATACAAAATTGGAGCCCTAGCGAAATATAGGTGCGAGAGAGGATACAAGGTAGTTGGAGAGCCTCTGTCCACCTGTGAGGAGAATGGAAAATGGAGCGGCGAAGTTCCGCAATGTGTCTGTAAGCCTGCAAGGATTATCGAATCCTGATGAAATCATATCCTAATGAGCCGATTGTGCGTTAAATTGTATAAAAATAATAAACGACTGACTACTTCAAAAAGTTTGATCTTGTTTTGTCGAACAATTAATAAATATTTCGTTAAAAGTAGTGCTATGAAATATTATGGAAAAAAATTTCTGCACGATTGAAATATCGGTCTGTACATTGTTTTAACGTTAAAACTATAAAAAATTAATGTCAAAAATATGATCGAAATATTCTTTTGGCAGATGTCGATTGTGGCAAGCCCGAGCACATTCAACATGGACATTACACGTTAACATCGAACGCGACGTATTACGGAGCAGCTGCACTTTACGAGTGCGATGGCAATTTCGAACTAGACGGCTTTGCCAGAAGACTGTGTCTCGAAAACGGCACTTGGAGCAGTGACACTCCGGTTTGTCGAGGTAATTATACAGCGATATTTTTCTTCAACACACAATAGACATTAAGCAATAGGATTAAAGTGGTATAATTATAGATGTTAAATTATGTAAAGATTAACCACAACGTGCAATTTTCGCTAGAAATTCGATGCAGAGATCCGGAGAAAATCGGTGTATTATCGACACAAGTATCGACTCATAGCGTAGGCGGGGTAGCGCACTACAGCTGTCCACGTGGATTTTACATGGAAGGGAACGAGACAAGGATCTGTTTGCAAAATGGATCCTGGAGTGGTACAACACCTGCTTGCTTCTGTAAGGACCTTCTTGATCAACAATATTATTTTCCGTCTTTAACATTAAAAATCTATCTTAACTAAAATCTTCGATTTATGTTTGAGAAATATTATTCGACTCTTTCGTACAGACCGCATTTAAATTAAATTACGATCGATAATACAACGATATTTACTAATTATAGATCAAATAATTTATTGAAAATATCTTTTCTACTAATAAACGTGATCGGAACGGCTTAAGATTCAATTGTGATGGCTTTTCAGCGGTCGATTGCAAGCATCCCGGATCGATAGAGAACGGTAGAGTGATAGTAGTGAACGGATCGACGACTTACGGAGGAGCCGCGGAGTATCATTGTCTACCACAGTACGAGAGGGTCGGCATTTTCCTGAGGAAATGCCAGGACACGGGATTCTGGAGCGGCGAAGAGCCAAAATGCGAACGTAAATAAACTGCAGATAATTTCTATTCTTTAGAAATATATTAAATATCTAACATTTAACATATTGTATCCTAATTGCAAGGCATCTAAAAATTCCATCAACTGACTTTCCTAGTTTTCTCGAGGTATTCGAAAAATCTTTCGTTAAATATTTCAGCCAACAAACAGCCCGAAATAATATCGCGAGTTTGTTTTAATATCCTGATGACGTATGTGCCCGGGAACAATTAGAAACGTAACAAAAATACCCGACATAATATCGATATATGTTATTCATGTCTCAGTGGCAGCAAACGAAGTTGCAGAGGCTCAAGGTGTCGGCACCAGTGTTGGCATCGGAGCTGGCGTCATCATATTTATATTAATCATCCTCGGACTAATCTATCTCAGGCTGTGAGTATCATGTTTTGCGAAGGGAGTATATTTCTCTTGAAAATAATTCGAAATCATTAACATTTTAAAATAATCGCACAGAAAGCTTGCGGATATATTCTTTAATTTTGACTCAGAGATCTTAACCAATAATATGCGTTAATGTTTACAGACGAAAAGCTACGCCGGTGAAAAATACCGAGAACGTTCAGGCGGCGGAGAGAAAGGAAGACCAAAATGCCGCAGTTATGTCTTACGCGACACTGAATGACGGCACGCACAATACCATGTACGAGAACGTCCCTGAGGATGGTCTCTATGATAATCCCTACAGTTTAGGTGGTAACGCGTACAGGTAAATTAAAATGCATCTTAGATAACTGTAATTTAAGGCAAACTATGCACACTATTTTCTAATATTCTTTTATTATTATCATAAATATTTAAAAAATTAGTAAATTTTCGATAAAATTATTTCTTCGAACTAAAAGCGCGAATATTACGAGTAAAAATATGTGTATCGAAGTAATTTGGTTTTTTACTTACACACCGCGACTCTCTTTCCGGTCTAATTGTTAAATTAATAGAACTGATATAATAATTTTGTATAACTGGATACATCCGCAACAGGTATGGAGGCCATCCGAGAAGAATGTACGGCAGATCTGGGCACTACGAGGCCGAACCGGTTTCCAACAGGAACGGGATCACTATCAACGGAGTGTCTGTGCGATAGCTCGAAATTCCATTCGACCTCGTCAGGAATCGAGCGATCGGAGGTGATTGTCGTCGACCTCGAGAGATTTGTCGTGCGATTCCCGACGTTCTCGAGATGGCGCTCCGTGTACAGAAAAAAACGCCGAAGAACTTGTTGTCGTTATTTATGTTACCGCACATCGAGGGTGGTGACGATTTATGTAAATAATTCGCGTAGGAGCGGAGAAACCACGGACTCGCGCGTCGTGACGTCCGAAAGAGTTGCACACTGAAGATGATCGTCCTCTCGACGAGATTTCATCTCCGAGGATCAACTACGTGTACGATTCTGTATATACGGTGTATCGATCGTTTAGTTTCATTACTCGTAGCCTTTAAGCGAAACGTTGTAACATAAGTTTACGAACAATCGTGCGAATAAAGAGACCAATGCTCTTGTTTTACCTTATACCATTGCATCGCGTTGTCTCGCTCTGTCCTCATAGAATACCAGAAATCAGGACTGCAAACTTGTGTTCTTACTTCCGTTAATTTAATATCATTTAAGTATAATTAAGTATTTTATATGTAATATATAAAATATTTGAGGAAAAAACGAGAATTAAAGATCTTTGATGACAATTCCTCGATGAACTTTGGAGTCGATCTCACCTTGGCAAAAATGTCGAAAGTTCGCTTACCGTTGCCGCCATTACGAAAGATTACAAAACGATTAGTCTCTTTCGTGTCCTTATATGGTTGTGAACCGGCGCAAAACACGTTAACCCAAGTATGGAAACGATTCTCGATTCAGGGCTGTGATCATTCGAAGTTCATATCCCAAAAATGTATAAACTGAATATACTCCGTTAATTATTACCATATAAATTATCACTAAAACAATATTTTTTCTTAAAAACCTATATAAAATTATAAAACTATTAATAATAGTAACGTAGTTATTTTGCAATCTTTCTTTCTATAAAATTTTTTCTTTTCAGAATTGTTTAAATCCGTTTGTAAGACACCATGAATTTAAATTCAAGAGCCACTGAATTTTCATAAGAAATATGAAATAAGATCATCCGTGATTATTAACGGCATAATAATTATAGTAGTTTCGACATTTTTGCAAATAAAAGTACGATTCCATAATTGTTCAAATAAACTATAATCGAATGAGAAGTCGGCCGTTCGCAAACACCTTATGCGCAAAAAATCAATGCACAATCCTGAAGTAGACTCTGGCCTGAATTTTTCATGCGCTTCGTGGTTCGCGCCTCCATCCTGCCATGGCCTCCAGCAGATGACACTAGTTGCCCGGGTGTGGTGAATGACCACAGAGTGACGCGTAACGTGACTCACAGTATACACCGTGTGGTTCAGCTTCGTTCTAGTTTCGAGCCTTCGTTTATTGGATCTCCGCGGTTATTCTGTTTCATCGGGTAAGTTCATGTTTCTAATTCCTGTTTATTTCGCGAATAACTATGTGGACGAAGCAATTCCTTCGTCAAAACTATATTTGAGCATGTGTAACCTCGATAGTTTAACAGCGAGTCATCTTCCCGAAGAGCCGCCATTGTCATTCAGTTATGGTTTGCACGTTTTGAGTCGTGTGCAATTCAAGAGGATATAAAACGAGTCTTGATGCAACCAAACGAGTCACGAAAATCAATAGCTAATAACGGAATGTTGCTTGTTTAGGTTATGTATTGTAGGAAAGTGCTAGAGAGAGCGATGCGAAACCGTGTATAAACAGGCGCAGTGCCGTAGATAATAGGCGATACAGTGAGGACGAGGAAAAGTAGGACGAATTTAAAGAGATGGGCAAACGCTCGTACGAGCGTATACATATTGCGATAAAATTTATAACTAATAATTCTCAAAGAAATTATATCCGTTTCAAATGAAATAGATACTTGTAAATATAAAAAACGAAGACTTAACATTACTTTATATAAGGGAATGACATTTCATAATACGCGTATGTGTATATATGTGGATATATTTTATATATAAAAATATATTTTTTACATATAAAATACATCTTAAGTTTAGTATAAAAATTATATAAAAGTTTTCACACGTAAAATAAATTTAAAAATCATGAATGATTTTCACCATCACTGAATGATTCATTTTATATACCAATGTGACAAAGACTTCTGGAATTTTGTGAGGCATGTTATTTAAAAATTTATTAACGTTCCAATCTATATAAACAACGTGAAATGCAACAATACCAAATGTTCTGAATGAGGAAAAAGTATATCTTTGAAGGTCTTATCTTGAAACTGAATAAGAATCTATATATAGTCGATAGGAAACTTAGCTCAAGATAGTGGTGACATGCTGTATATAAAACAGAAGGTCACTCGAACATAGGAAGAGAGTAATGACCCATTAGTCGCGCCATCATCCAAGTAGTATTATTTTTACCCTAATTTCGGCCACGTCGGTATATCCTGAATTGATTATCCGAAAATAAACACACATTGCGGTGGCGACTTGGCAACTCGAGCCGCGTCGTTATGTTCCTTTTAATTCGGAAAGAATGCATCTTTGTTTCGCTAAAATCTCACAGTGGATTTATAGACGAAAAATGACAAGTTTATTTCTTAAGCAAACAATCGACTGTTATGTGATGTATGATCTGCATAAAATGAAATTTATTATTGAAGCATCATTTCCCCTGAGATATATCAGATATAAAAATATATTAATCTAATCTCAAAACCGACAATATATCCTAAATTCGTCAATAAGTCGGTGACGATTTTCATTTCTAATATGTATAAAGTCGTGATAAAAAAAGATGACTTATGGTCTGTTTTTTTATAGCTGCACTGCTAAACTAGCGCAATAAGTTAGAGTGAAACAACTATATTTTATCTCGCTTTGATATATTGCACTAGTTCAGCAATGCAGCTATAAAAAATAGATTAATATGTATTAAAGAATTAGTAGTCATGAAAAGATGTCTATCGTTTGAATTCGTAAAAAGTGCAAAATTCTAATAAATATAGATAGCTTTAAAAACATAAATTTTAATTTTGTGTATACATAAAATTCAATGTATTAAAGCGCTGAATTATGATTAAGATTTATTTTTTATTTTAATAGGTTGCAAAGCTTCAGCATGTCTTCTCGTAAAACTGCCGGTCGCCGTGCAACCACGAAGAAACGTGCTCAACGTGCTACGTCCAACGTCTTCGCGATGTTCGACCAGGCACAGATCGCGGAATTCAAGGAGGCTTTCAACATGATCGATCAGAATCATGACGGATTTATTGATAAAGAGGATCTGCACGACATGCTAGCATCCCTGGGTGAATACTTTAGATACTTTAAAATTCTTTAGAAATCCAGAAAAAATTCATAGAAATATTTTCATGATCTACTAACATGAATATTAATGATTGTACGTTAAATTAATTTTATTATACGTTAAAATAATTTTTAATTTAAAATGAGATATGAACGTAAAATTTAAGCAAAAGCTGTTTTTTATAGGAAAGAATCCCACTGATGAGTATTTAGAAGCAATGATGAACGAAGCACCTGGACCTATCAATTTCACAATGTTCCTGACACTATTCGGAGAGAGATTGCAAGGGACTGACCCGGAAGACGTGATCAAAAATGCTTTTGGCTGTTTCGACGAGGAAAATACTGGTCACATAAACGAGGAACGTCTTCGTGAACTGCTCACAACAATGGGCGACAGGTAATTAATATATAAAAATTATGCTATAATTATAAATTAAAATTAAAATTATCGTATATTATTATATAAATTAAATGAGATTTATATAGACACATGTATCATATACATATATCAATATGTAAAAATATATAGAAATTAAATTCAACTTTTTAAATGAAGACTGCTTCACGAAAAAGAAGAGGAGAATAATTATTCTCGTCTATATAAATATACTATTATTATCAGTAATTATACAATTGACTAATAATAATCGGCCAATTGTACAATTATAGAAGATTTATCGTATAAAAATGAAGGAATTAAAGAAAGATTCCAAAAAACATTATCACGACCTATGCGAATATCACTGATTACATGCTGCTTTTGAATTTAAACAGAAATCATTAACTTGATAATGCAACACTGATTTCTTTATATCGTCAGATTCACGGACGATGACGTAGATGAAATGTATCGCGAAGCACCGATCAAAGGTTCTATGTTCGACTACCTGGAATTTACTCGAATTCTGAAGCACGGTGCGAAGGACAAGGATGAGCAGTAGTAAGCGAACACGGATTCATCTACAGGTCGCCTGCGTATCCAAAACACAAAATCGTAGATAACGTATGAAGTATTTCTCGCGCTCCTCGTACTTCTTTATTCAATTCTGATTTTTGTTCATCAAACATCTATATTAATAATCATTTCTATTTGAGTATTGATATAGAAATTCTAGCCTGGACTGCAGGACAACTTTGTCTGAACTATAAAGTGCATTAGAAGATTAAAAAAATTTTGATTTTGCATTTCGTTTGCTTTTGTGCTTCTATAAAAAGTAAAGCAGAAAAGTTGTTCGAATAAAAACAATCATAATGCATTTCGAAGCGCGAGGTGCGCATTTAATAAGATCTTTGCGTGATATTCGCCGTCAGCCGTAACAATTTTTTGGACGATTGCTGTACAGTCGGTGAAAATTACACGTGTAAAATATTTATATATATACATAAACCGAACATGTAACTGTTGTAGATTCAGCATTTATATTTTAATATAATATTCTATTGCGTACGAAATTAATTGTATCTGTTTTCTTATTTCTCTCATCCAAAAATTATATAATAACATATAAATTCAATTGTAGAGAACTACATTCTCTACGTAAAAAACACGTAGACTTTAGACTCTGAATGATTCTCTCATGAAAAATGGATTCTCTCGAATAATCATTTTAAGTTTGATAATGACAAAATTTTGCATGAAAGCATGTAATCATTTTTATATTCGTAAAAAAATTTGATAAAATTTCAGGAGGAATAAACACTCCATAAAAAAAACCCGAGGTAAGAGAAAACAAAAATAATGTTTATTGTTTTCTTCCTTGGGGAATATCAAGAGGCTAATAACTGGTTATTGCGGCGTGTAATCACGAGCAGTCACTTTTACGAGCGACAAACGCATGCCAAAGGCCCGACTGTATGGAAAGTCGGATATATAGTCGAAAGGTTCTGTCATTTTTTAATGACTTTCTCGCTGAGTTTATCGTCAATTTCGCACGAAATAAACTCTCGTACTAATAATATATCATTATTAACTACAGTGGAATCGTATATACGTGGCATCCTACTTTGTACGATTTCATAGAAATTTTCGTAATTATTCGAAAGCGTGGAAATTCGGACGCGCAAATTGATTCGATGGTTTCGTTTTGTTGCAGACTTGCAACAGGTTGTGCTAATAACGAAACGTCTTCCGTGTAATAACTGATATTTGACCTCGATTTCATCTTCAATCATTTCTTTGCGATAGGATTTATAAATGCAACAAGCGGATGCATATCTGATACAGACGCTGTATGGTTCTGAGTAACTAATAGTCGCTATTGAGTGAAATTTCACACAATCAGTTCTAATTAAGACAAAATTCATTTAAAAGAGAATCACCGATCGCTGCCGATAATCGCCTGCGAAGACCCATCTGCTCCGAAGATAACCCGTCGCTCTCAAGATGATTCGTTACCTCGAAGATAATCCATTTGTCGTGAATGATTCCTCAGATAATTCTACTGTTTCACTGATGCACTGATCATTCACGAAATTTTCCGGAACACGTACCGATTGAATACGCGACTAAGATTCGCCGTGTTATATTTTCGGTGTTGTTGAAATTTCACGAATATACGCGAATGCGACAAGACAGCGAGACTTCGCCGAACGTGAAAATATTTCGGCAACGCGTCCTTTGGTATCACCACACTGTACAGAATGCGAAAAACCTCATCGTCACTGTATTCCTCGACGTCCTCAGAATATCGCGAGCGAGTAAAAGCAGTTCTAAAGTCCGTTTTGTTCTGAAAACTTGATACCGCGTTTTCGACATTATCGAAGTGCTCCGCGGCATTCTTCCGAGTAACTACTTGGAGTGGTCTCGAACTCGGCGAGTTAACAATTAACGCGGTACCTTGCTGATATTATCGAAGCGTTTCATTTACACGGACACGATTTTAATAATTCAACGCTGTATTTCGCGATATTTACAAACGATTTAAACGGATTTCGCGCACACTACAACTAACCGGTTACCTCCCAACGTTTCCCGAAGCACTGTGCGAATCGCCTTCGATTATCGAAGTAACAGCGAGATATGCAACAAACTTCAGTGTCCTCTTGAAACCGATTATCGAATTTTTAAGGTTAAACGTGCTATATTACTATGATTCGTTTCGTGATATAACAAATCATCCTTCGACATCGTGTACTTTAATTTTCTGACTAGAAAGAGAACAAAAACCAAAAAAATATATTCTCGGAAATTTGAAACACGTCAACCGAGCCGACGATCGTCGAGTGTTACTACATATAGCTCTTCACCGAGTTTGTACAAAGTCGGATTATTCAGGCTCATTCTTTGAACAGTGTAGGATACCGCGTAGTATGTTCGGGAAGCGGAATATACTGAATATTTTACCGGGAATGTTTCGTGCATCCGTAAGAGACAACTCGAGCGTCCGTTGCCGTCGGTAGTTTCACTAACACAAACTCCATGCTGAGACTACGGAATATAAAAGTGTGATTCGTAAGTGCTTTTCACGTTTCGGTGTTTACATAATATAATGTAAACACAATGTTCGTAAGAATGCCGTAGTTATTATGACTTTCATGTTTTAAGATTACGGTACTGATTCAAGCGACTCTTTCACGTACAATAATAAACATGAAAATTTAACACGTCATTTGTTTCCGACGTCGTTCCAATTCCAATTTATTTCTCGCATTCAAACAAAGTTGAAAGACAGAGATTTACCGAGAATATTTCACAAGTAATTAAATGTCACTAAACTGCTTCGAGTGCATCGGTTTCAGGGAATATTATGTACTGTCGCGAATTTAGTAAACGTTTCACGTTTCGGGACGTAGAAAATAAATATTCGCGACGTTAAATTGTTGGAACGATGGAATATGGAATACCCGCAAATTATCCGTTGCAATCACGATGAAGTTCGTATGTATCACTACTCCTAAGTAGTACCTTGTGGATAATCACGACAATCGAGAATATTATTCGAATTAATATATGGACACAGAATTTCATCTTTCAAAAAGTACATTTGTATGCGATCGACCAGCTTCAAAACAATAAGCTATCGTAAAAATATACAACTTTGGTAATATGATTGTCGGATCTATTTCTGCGTAGTGATACACATCAGATGCGTGCTGCGTTCATTCCCGAAAGTGTCGTGGACGCGATCGCGAAGAGCTCTTTTCACGAAAGAATTTACACGAAATCGTACGAGACGATGACCTCTAAAAGCTCCGAAAGTCACTTGAATGCCAACGCGTACCGAATAACAAGCTCAGGAAAACTCGTAGATAAAATATTTTGCATAAACGGGCGACGAATGAACATCGACACGATCAACAAAGGCCGTTCGAGTAACTCGAGACTAAAGGTAAAGAGATGCTAATCAGTTACTGAGAGATAGTCGCGCGATAGTCTAGTCACGATATTCTTGATGTTCGCGATATTAGCACAGATCATCAACGATTCGTGACGAATCCGAAAATTAACGATATTAAACGTATCGATGTACATGCTTGAAATGCGATGTGTATCGGAAAAATTCTCCAAACTCCATCTTGAATTTGCATTATCGTTTTTCATCATCGTAAAGATGAAAACCGCAAAAAGATGTGCACTTTAAATTTCCAATAAAGAAACAGACGATAGAGCTAGTTTAATGTCGAAATATATCTTACCACAAATCTTGGGAGATCTATTCTTGCGATTCGCAATCGAAGCGAGATAGATATACATTCGAAATATAGAGAGGAAAAGAGAAGGAACGAGAAAACTTATCACGAAGTACAAGGAGAAAGAGAGAAAGTATAGCTCGAAAGTACAGTTCGTTTTTCTGCACATCTCTAGACCGTTGCTCCTTCTTTTCTTTGCTCACACTACCTCGAAGAAAACGCAACGAAATCGTAAACGAATCGTCACATATATTCCTCTCGTAGATCGTACGAAATACGTAAGCACGCGTGCAAAAAACCGCGGGCGGGCAGCGCAGGTATCCAGCGTATCTTATGGGCCGGAGGGGCGGAGCGGGCGGACGCATGCGCGGGCCGCATCTAGTCCACGCCGAGTGTACGGAGTCCTTTAGTCTCCTCTCCACCGTGCGCGTGATCGGATCGTCTGTATAGTCGGACAGGTACAGTCCCGTCCGCCCGGCCGCCCCCTCACCTTCGCGTTCGCTCGGTCCGGCTCGCCGCGGCGCTTCGTGTCGCTTCGTCGAACGGCCGCCCCCGCCTTCATCGCGCTCACTCCGCTCGTCCGTCCGGTAAATAGAGCGGGCCAGGCTACTTCGTGCTGTAACTGCGATTTAATCGTCGATCGAAGAGGCTGTGCGGGTGTCCCTCCCAGCGTCTCGCGAGTGCATCGCGCGACCGAGCGTCCCGACGAGCTCCGCCGTCGCTGCCGTCGTCGGAAACAGCCACGGGGCAACGATGAGGAACTGGGTTACGACGACGCCGCGCGAGCCACGACGTCCTGCGTCGAGGATACCGCATTCGATCTCCAGGACCGCTCGTTAGACCGCGCTCGGCACACAGCCGTGAAGTACGTCTCGTGAGTAGCACTGACGATTGTGGAAGTCGGATGACGCGTGATTTATGATATACTCGCGACGCCGTGCGAACGCCGCGCGCGTCATCGTTGTCGTCGTTTAAAGAGGGTGCGATATTACATCGTGACGTCTGACAAGTAGTCGTATTCGTTACTGAAACGATGTCCCGCATTGACGCCGCGTCGTTGGTCAAGCAACGTCCCGCGATGTTGCGTCCGGGCGCGAACGAATGCGCGTTCCGTCATTAAAGTAGCATCCTGAATCGGGGATTACGTCGCGACACCGTGCGGATGTTCGTGCCGTTATTGCGGAAACTCGGGACGGAGATTATTACATCGCAATACCATGCGGAAGTTATTGAAGTAATCATATCAACAGCGCGAATTACGTCACGACGCCGTGTAAACATTAAACGCCACCCGTCATTGACGTTTCCTGATTCGCAGCGGAATCGCGCGTTCCCGACATTCGCGAGGCTCTACACTCTGGCTTTACACGGGCCCTGAACAAATTCCGAATTGTGATTTCAAGGAGGCCGTATCCCGCGATCGCGTCGGTGCTGCTCGCCAATCTGGGGTGACCGCGTGTGCATCGGAATCCTGTCGTACACATTGTCCTGACCGAGGATTTTCTACGGGAACTTCTCACCAGTGCATCGGATGTGTGAGAAAGTGCAGCCGCAGTGGTACAGCGGATCGTAGAGGTTAGGCTAGGCCGACACCCACCGAGCGAGTCGATCAGCTGTTCCGCGGCGCCGACATCATCGTCGTTTCGGCAGGTACTTGTCCAGTTTTCCCTTTCCTCGGTGTCGCTCCAGCAGGTGCATCACCGTGCCAATGCGGTATCTCGAAAATAAGTCCGTCGCGTCCGATATCGTAAAGCACGCGAGCGAGCGAATTATCGATATCTTCAAATATTGTCGCAGATGAGCTTTGATTTTTTCTTGATGGGAGATACATCTGTTTTAAAGTTCGACTTATTAGCATCTACGTGACAAAAATTAAGACAATATAGTGGTGTGAAACGTGTATTTACAATCGGTACTTTATATGAACGTGTTTTAGTGAGAGTTTCTTTCGCGTTTCGAATAAAAATTGCTCCGACGCTCATCGTGTAGTCACTGAATATCGATTTCAATTGTCATTGTTCTTAATACCGATATCAAAAATTCAGGGTGGCGTTGGTATTCCTGGATGCATCTGGCTCGAGCGAGTCGATGCCCTGCTCCACTTTTTCGAAGTGTAGCCCGGGCCCAGGGCTGCCTTAACAATTGCGCAAAATGAGCACCCTTGGTGACCTTCGTTCGATTTAGTTTTATTTTATTGAGATACAAATACATTTTTATTACTTGTTAGAATTTATATTTATTTACGTCTAAGATGTACTTTAGTCTGGCGATAGAAGATATATAACTATTTTGTGGCATATTGCTACTTTGTGGTCTATTTAATCTCAAAGCGGTTTAATCTGGGCACCTGGGCAAAATTTCTCCGCGATTTCGGGGATTTTATTGACTATACTTTCTCTACTATCACGTCGTTTCACCTCGAGCTATAAATTGGACGAACACGGGTCCTACCTTCGCCGCATCAAATCTTAATGTGACGTTTTATCGTGAAAAGGTAGCAAAGTTACGTGTCTTATCGGTGGGAAATCTTGATGTTGTGATATTATTTCAACATAACTCGTTTCGACTTGTTCATTGACATTCATCCGATTTCTCGGCGTCTCGTGAAAGATATTACGAGTGATACGACGTGTTACATTGCGCAAGTATAAAGGGAATTATGCAAAGAATGCAAATAAGAATATTAATTGCGAAAGAATCACGGCCCGTTTAAATGTCAAGAACATTGTAGTACGCGTATTTCTCTCCTTCCATTACTAATTCGCATCGCGTGTCGCGCAAAAACTCCTCGCTAGTGGTGTTCACTTTGTTTACGATGTTTGGTATGTGAGGGGAACGCACAGGTGGTCACTGTTTTTACGATGTTGGGTAGTCGCAAGGTCAAGTCGCACATGCGAAACAGTCATCATTTCTATTATAGCACTTGAATTACATACGGAACGAGCGTCGATTATGCAGAGAAAGAACATTAAATTGTAAGTTTGGCCAATTGTTGCTTCGAAACAGGGCTTTTCGAGTAAATAAGCCACAAGTCGTCGTGTGAGCGCGATATAATTTATCGAGTGAACGAATTTTGTCATATCGTTTCTTGAAAATTACGCCGGATTTTTAACATTTAACGCGGGTGTTACGCAAACTCCCACACGTTGTGGGCTGTTCTCCGTTCAATGGACATTTTTATCGCGCCCAACCCACTATATTAGGAACGTCAATGATGCAAAAAAATTCCGCTTTTACGGTGTGTCCCGAACAATAGCGGTACGGCGAAATCGCTATGCCGACGACGTAACGGCAGATTGCAGCGGACGGCTGGCGTTTTTACCGCGATTTTATATTGTTGCGGAAACACTCAGCAAATTACGTCTGCCTTTTGCTTATGATTTTTTTCCGCGGGTGTCTTATGTAACGCGATTGACTCTCGGCATGTATGAGGGCTCGAAAACCGGAAATGACCCATTAAAAGCGTACCTTTTTAAAGCTGTTCCGAGAAGAATGTCCGAACTTTCTATTCCCCCGCACTTTTTTCGTAAAGTTAGAACATTGTATAATTGTCTATTCAAAATATTTCATAGCTCTAACGCGTATTTATGTCTAACGTTTTTATTGACGCATTCCTCATGCAACAAATATTATCCCTGGCACGTTGACACTTTTATTTGTGCGTTCACGTCGATAAAGGCGATTTGAAAACAAATTCAAATTTACAGCTGTTCGCTTGCGTTTTCATAAAACTAATTGAATGATAAATCGCGTGTAAAGTGCGACTGGAACTCGTAGACGTGATGTAATACGAGATGAACGAAATCTCGTACACGCAACGTTGCGTAAGTCGAGTTCAGGAAGTGACCCGAGAAATGAATACGCATAATCGGTATGTGCGAAAGGAAAATTTACGACATCGACTGCGGTAAAGGGAGCCGTCGCGACATGTGCGGCGGAACACATAATTTTTTTTGTCTCTCACGATCGTTGCACTTGGCATGTAACACGCGCGTGCGCTCATATAAACGGAACATTAAATATCATACAAGCTGTTTCAGCCTGAGCGATCTTATTCGGATGCTTTGATACAAGCGTGTTGAAAGGAGCCATCGAATTTGTTTTCCAGATTCAGTTGGCGCGCGTGTTACGTGTCTAGGCAAGAAGTCGTTACGTAAAGCAAGATTGCCCGATATCCCTTTCGCGATAATTCAGAAGGAAGTAATTCTTTCTTCTTTGTGTCTTTTCTCGCGGTCATAAACCTTTTTGCATTCGTTTTCTCCTAGAAACGCGCGCTTGAATTCCAGATCAATTAGGAATGTCTCTAGAAGGCTTCATAAATAACAATAACGACTCTTAACATAGTTAACCCTTTTAGTGCCGGGAGCCGATATATCGGCTCCTGCTACACCGGCGAGAAGTGCCAGAGCCGATATATCGGCCCGCACCTTGTAGCGCTTTACTATTCGCATTGCGAGAGATCTCTATCAAAATAAATTTAAAATACGTTATAAATAGTCTAATTTCATTACGAGAGAATTAAAATAAATAATTTTTAAATATTGCTTTTCGTTTGGTTTTTATGAGCCTTTTACCAAATCCTAGTAAAATCGGCCGGTTATCTTCGCATAAGCACCTCTTTTTCGCCCGGTACTAAAAGGGTTAACCATGTAACAAATCTCGTACAGCATGTACGACAAGTACAACTTGTACGACAAGTATCGAGAATCCAAAGCACCTCACCGACGCTAATTTAAGCAAATAGTTCGATTGGTTGCGTTCGGCACCTCCTTCGTCTAGATACAAGTTTATCGAAGATGAGTTACGTAACATTCATATCCAATTAATAAAACCATTTCGTTCTACTGATTACATAAGTTAGGTTTGTTTGTAAAACAGATACGAGGAACTGTTTATTTTATCGCTGTTAAACTTGATTAGCC
Source organism: Dinoponera quadriceps (assembly GCF_001313825.1). Classification (NCBI taxonomy): domain Eukaryota; kingdom Metazoa; phylum Arthropoda; class Insecta; order Hymenoptera; family Formicidae; genus Dinoponera; species Dinoponera quadriceps. The sequence continues at coordinate 339,374 of NW_014557306.1, read as the reverse complement.
GACTTATTATTTTCTTCTTTACGTTAACACACATTATCCCGCTTATTAAATTTAATTGATAATATTTATTCTCGATAAGGCGAGCTTTAAGTTATCAGAAGAACGGAGTAAAAATAGAAGATAAATCGCGAGCTATTCCCGCCGACAATCGGAAATATTTAAAAACGAAGTGCGAAATAGCGTCGCGAAAGGAAGCTTATCATCGTCGCTGTTTTTCGCATTTGATCGACACGCGTGTGCTACGTAGAGCCTGAGGAAGATAAGGCAATCAAGCATGTAACGAGTCGCACATGTCGCGTGCTCATCACGCGAACGGTATTATGGGGCTACCGCAACTGTGCCGCGTTTGCGAATAGGGGAACGCGGAACAAAGCGCTCGTTGCTTCGAATATACTCGCCAGGAGCGGATTAAGGCAAAAAGGAATTTGGCAAGGAGCCATAATTTGTCGCGGCTCTTTCCGGCTTTCAGCGCTGGGCCATCTCGCGGCGACAAAATTCCAAAATTGAATTCCTGTTGAAGCGAACTTCACCGGCTATCCTCTCTGTAGCACAAACTTACAAAATTTATCGCGTAGACGTGTACGCAGATGACTCACGCGAACCGGGCGAACATACACGCACTCGCGTGCCTTCTCATAAATCTGGCATAGCCAAAAATAAGACGAAGCGGCATTCATTCGATGCCGGAGGGCATCGAAATATCCTTGGACGATGCGGCCCTGACACTCTCTCTCTCCAGTTGCCTCTTGTGTCGTCATAAACGGGACTTAGTTCTCTCGGAAGTTCCTTTATGCGACGTCGAACGCGAGCAACAATGGTGATCGCGATGAATTAATGCCTTTTTACTGCTACTTATTGCATTATCGGCAGTCGCTTTGATATCACCCGTTGCTGCTTCGCCGATCTCAATCGTTCTGATTACAGCCTGTGTAAATTGCACTGTCGGGAACAATAGCAATAATACCGCGGCGGTTTCGAGCAGCGCTCGCTTAAATATCTGATTTGTAATCGCGACCGTCATCTTAATCTAATCAAAATGCGAATCCTTCCTTATTATTTTCAAGAGCAGAACTTTATCGTAATGATTTTTGTTTAACGTGGAAGCGAGAGAAGTTGTAAATATTTAGATAAAAGATATCTAAATCCGATCGTATTTATGGACAAGAATTTTATACTTTAGTTCAGATGTAGAATCCAATTTAGTTCAAGCTTAGATATACTCGCTTACGGTTAGTCCGCTCGTTTTCAGAGTGCACTTCGTAGGTATTTCGTTTGCTGATTTGCTGCTTTAATTTATAGTAACGCCTGTTTCGTGACGCGAACGTCCACGGTTAATACGAGCGTGCGGTCAAAGCATGAATCATTCCTCACCCCTGCTTATTTTGTGGCCGAGCAGATGGTGACAGATGTATCCAGTCATTCTCCGTATATCAGCAGTTGACCGATCTGCGTCGCGATCGCGAATCAGTAAATATTAGCGGGATGTGGAGACGCGAGCTGCTCGTACGTCCAATTTCCACACGTTCCCCCTCGGTTTTCCAACCGGGGATATTCTCCCCTCGTTGCGACCCTCGGCTTTTCCGACACTACCCTCCAGAGACAATGCGTTCATAAAAATGCCAAATCGAACGTTTGGCCTCTCTTTGCTTCCGCCTCTCGATAACGACGATGCTCGTGCGCGACAAAAGCTCCGAGTGTTCACGAGCACTCGTGAGGTTTTTAATAGGATTAATTGGCTAACTCATTGACAGGATGAGAATCTAATCTGGAAAAATTGGCTTCTATTAGAATACTCGCGATTGATGCGTACTCGGTGTACTTACGTGGGCATTTCTCGTTTATTATACTTATGCACCGGAACATTTAGAAAGATATCATTTAATCTGCGAAACATGCTCGTAAATTTTATTTTCGATGAGTGAATAATTATTTTTTAAAAGTAACCAAATTTACAGATTGAAAGATTAAAAGTCTGAAATGTACGTCGGCGATAGATTTGAAAAAATTTATAGCTGAGGTTAACCGCGGGGCACTCCGTAAAATCCGTTAAGTTCTAATTAGTGAAACTGTGTTCTGCGAACGCCATTTTTTTTCTCTCCTGTAACACAGAGGGGTGCAAGCGGCTGATCCCTCATAGGTAGGCCTATATCTAGAGAACCATTACTAGACTTCGCGACGTCTGGCAGTCGTTCTCTGCTCTACCTCATACAACCTCTCTATCTCTTTCACCACCCATTCTCTCTATCTTGCATTCCCGCCAATATCGCCGATATCCAGTTAATTTGGCCCACAGGCGCGCAAGAATTTTTAGCGGCGCGAAGCAGCGGAGCGTTAAAATTGAATCATGAGTCATCGAAATGCGTGAATATATATATTTTTTTTACTTTGCGAGAAAAGCGGTGCCCACTTTTACCATCGTCGAATGTTCGCGTGGTGTCACACACGAAAGTACGTGCAAAAGTATATACAAAGAAGCTATTCTTCCGTGTCTAGATCAACGTTAATTGAAAACTGGCTCTCTGCAGAACGCTCAATTAAAAATTAATTAACCGCGTCTGGGGGATTAAGCGCGCGGTCGTTATTTGCAGAATTAAAGCGTGCCGTTAAGTATGTCGAAGGTTAAGTCCCGAGGCTGAAATGTTAACCGGTCGTCCAGGCGGAACATTATAATACGGGACCGTGGAAAATATTTGGAATAAAAGTATCTCCATACAGTGCCGCTGACATTTTCAGCCGTTCTGCCGTTTCTTCGTTCGTGGCCGCTGACATTTCTTGAAAGCGTTAAATGCCTTTCTCGGTCGAGCCATTTCGAGAGATTCGACGTGATTGCTCTGAGCAGTGAACTCGCGAGATTTTCATATGTATTTATTTATAAATAATAAGTTGTTTGTCAGAGATAAGAATCAATGTTAAACACGAACCTCGATAAAAATACCGTGAATCGGGATCACGGATCATCGGGATTGTGATGTACCATTTCATTTTCTTTTTTTTTTTGTTTGTTTTAATTACGTAGTGTAATATCACAGTATATTTTGTTGGCTTCGCATCAATACAGTTGGAAATAATAGGTAGAGACACGGTGTCGAAGTAAATAAAGGGAGAAAGAAGAAGCCTTGCGTCACAGAGTGTTGTTTGTGCTGTCACGAGATTATTCTGCTGTAAGGTTAAATTTATACGAAAAATGCTGACAGGAGACAAGGAAACCTTGTGCATTATTCCTCTATATATTTGTATTGCATCATATGCGCAGTATGCACACACCGGCGCTCAAATGCAAAACAGAGTGTGACACGCGGAGTTTGATTCGAAATTAATGCAACTACGGCTTCTTAATTCTCTCCTAACGTCCGCTTAAATTATCGATTTTGAGCTCGGTCTGATCGCCATGGAGACGTTGTACTGCTGACGAAGAGTGTGTTCGTAAGGTCTGTGAAATCAGATATAATAACGGCGTAAAATGTCGTTTTCCAGAACAAAGCAATGTAGTCCTTTGAAGAATCGCGAAAGAACGGCACAATGTACTCAACCACGCATAAACATTTAACTTTAAGCTTCATTATCATTGTTTAGGTAAGACTTGATATTCATATTTACACGTTCTTTCCCGTAATCGTGATTCTTTAATGGTTTTACGATTATCAATTGAAACAGCCATATTTTGAGAATTTTATAATGATTATTGTTATTGTCATGGTTCTGCATTTTTACGTTAAAATATTACGATGTCATGTTTACTCCAGTGAACTGAAATGGCAGATACCGAATAACCCTCATTGCACAAATATTTTCGTGCGTTCACCGGCTACAATCAATATTTACCACAAACGACGATAATCTCTCGATTTTACGTGATAGTACCGCACGCCTGCCGCTAGCTATAAAATAATTCGCCTCGGGCACGCCGTGTTCAAGTTACACGGGAATTACGACGTAAAGCTCGTAACGAAGCCCAGGATCGTTATAACTTGCGCGAAAGTCGCTCAGGATCGTGCCTGTAAATTGCGCCAGCGCATTGCGCAACGGTCCGTTTCCACGTGCGGCGCGCGCGTTTAACGTTAAATGCGATTAAGTTTCTTTTTGCTCAGCACGAAAATAGTATCGTGCAAATATATAATGAAATTACTCGACTAACTCGAGTCGACAAATATATATGTACGACGTTCGATAAACTCGTATCGCCGAACGTATCTCGACCGCATGGGAATATCTGAAAGTTTACTTTGTGAGCGGCTTTGTACGCGACGGCGCTCACATCGTCGAAATCGCCTCGCTCAGTGCGAGTGCCCCGTAATTTCCGGAAAAACTGGTTCCCGAAAACGCGGCCGAGTTGCGCCACAACCCGAAACGTTTCACGTCGACCGCCGTGGCCAGTTATCCGGGTCACCCGGTATATGGGTCGACCCGGTTGCAGTTTGGTGGGCTTCCAGGACGACGTCTAGACGATGTCCTGAGAAGTCACGGTGGAAAAGCAGGCTTTCCCCGACGGGCGCGCCCTCGAATCGTTACTTCGGATCTATCTAGGCGGAACGATTTCCAATCGCGTCTGATTTTCCGTTTTCATTTCATAAAACGTGTAAAAATTATACGCTGTCGATAGCTACGGTTAAAACAATATGTAAAAATTGCGTGGCGTCGATTATTATTTTTTGGAACTGGTTGGATACCTCACAGTAAAGTAATCAACCTTATTTCGCGCGAACCACAAAGCTGATGACGTTAATTCGTGAAAATACAAAGTTTCGATGATTTCGCGATTGAATAGATATCGACTGAGAATAAGCAACTTTCGTTCGATGCGCTGTTTACAGAAAAATCGGAAATTCATATTTTTATTACGGGATATAAGTCAAGATGGTTAGGTATCGGCTAGAAATAACTTATAGATTTGTGTGTAACACTTCTTTCATTTACTCGTAAGCTACGGAGTAACATTGTGATCCTGCTGGCTTATCACGTTACGTGTTTACGTAGTAGATTACAAATTTCGCGTTCCTTGTCGCCTTAGCAGGTGGTAAAGATAGCAAGGCTGATAGTCATGAGATATTCTCATGCTGATGCTTCTGAGAAAGTGAGCTAAGCGTCGCGATATCGCGTGAAAATCATTCCATTTAAGGAGTCTTCTTATTACGTGACGAGGCGTTGTGTCGTAAGTCAGTCGGGATTGCTTTCCTACCACGATGGCGGTGTTAAACGGCGAGAATAAAGAACGGTGTGATTCTAAATAAGGAAATATAAGGACCTCTGCGATCGAATCCACGAATTTGCAAATTTTCAAGGTCTTTTTACGAGACAAAATTGTAAAGAATCGTTGATGATAACGTGTAAAATATTAAAAAATGCACGAGAGAGCCCTTCAGAATTTTCTCAAGTCTCTGAGAAAATCATTGGAAGCTACATCAGGGGGTGACCGTGGCTCTCCCTCGATTTGAACCTACGAACAACGTTGGAGATGTAGCGTTGCGCAGACGCGATATCGATTTCCCGCGAGTGCCGTGTGCGGGTGGGCGAAGGAAAGAGCTGGCCCATCGCATCCCGCATCCACAACCATTCCCTGCGGTGTCCAAGGGTCACCATGGTCGTGTAGGGGACGCGGGAAGTACAGGGTATATAGCGATCGAGGGTGCAGTACTGTTCGCTCGACTTGAATTTTCGACAATGACGATTGTGAAAAGCTCGGTTGAAAACGACCTATTCGTTTTCTTCCGAATATTTCTGCAAAGGTTCTGTAGACCCTTTCGCGTATCTTCAGGCGAAATAAATCAGAGATATATTTCGGCATTTAAGAAAAAGTATGCGAATTTAAAACTGAATTTTTTTTTAAAACGTGCAAAAATTTATGAACGATTTTTAGAATAAAGTTTTTAGGCTTCTTTAAGATAATATATACGGATTGAGATTCTCTTACGTGTGAAGTAGATAAATAAATAGACTCTTTTGAGAGGGATGTTTCCTTAATAATTATTTATTTATAAAGTGCAAAGCATTTGTGTAAACTTACAAGGATTGCGAGAGTATATATTTAGCGCAACTTAGTGCTATCGGGCTTCGAATAATCGTCTTTGGGAGTTTCGATTCCACTTCCTGCGTTCCGTAGTTTATAGAACGGAGTTTGCTTTCTCTTCAGAACGAGTTATTATGTCAAATCCGATAACTCTCTCAGCGTACATATTTATTTCTGTAATATCGTAGCATATATTTGCGCGGAATATAGTTGACCTCATTTTGCAATTGGCCGCGTATTTACTGAAAATTACTTTATCTTTCCGAGACATACAGAAAAATCAGAAAATTCATTCTAAGATACCCGCATTTCTCGTTTCTATTGAGATACACGTGGAAAAATTTGGAATTGAAACGAATCGAGATTCTTTTTTAATTGATCGAACGACAATTGGAAATATATATTTGAGGAAATCGCTTTCGCGGCGCATTTTTGTTCATTCTAAGGTTCATTAAGCTTTCTTTCTGGAGAGGTCGCGACTTAAATGCCTCGCTAGCGTTTAACCCGTCGACGGCCGACAATCCCGTAATTCAATTAGTTCCCACGTCTCTGAAGAAAAATGCCGACAAACGTCACGTTGCGCTCAGTGTCGGGGAAGACGTACAAGAGACGCTCGATGTGTAAGCTGCATCAGCACGAGCGAAAAAATGTCATGGTTATTGCACACAATGTAGGACATACAGACAACCCTGCTCATTTAACGGAGATGTAAAGCGCGGTATGTAAAGGAAAAACGTTATATCGCGATCATTGCTCGTAAACTGGAAGGGTGTGCGTAACGGATGACACTGTATCGTACGCCGTATAAATCCCCTTCGATTTTGGCTCGACTCATGTGTAATCCGAAGGAACGAAATTTTCCAGATAGAATAGAAACGCTATGATAAATAATCGTAGCAGTATCCTCTCTTATTCCCGTCGTATATCTCCCGCGGTTATTTCCGCGACGACGGCCGAAAGTTGAAACCTCGCGTTAACATTCGAGAGAGACATTAGCGTTCGGAAGACGAACGAACGTTCAGGACAAGATATTTTTATCTAGTAGATGAATTAAATTGTCTCTGAAAAATATCGCGATATCGACCGTTTATTTGCTCACCGATACACCTGACTTTCAAACGCGACGCTCCATCGCGACGATCGGTTTCTCATTTTCGTGTATCGTTTTATTTCGCGAGCAGGATCATAATTGCGTAACGAGACTCATGACAGGTGTGGGTGACTTGGATTTATGTTTCCTTCCTGGGCTAATATCCGGACAACTTTGTTCGCGTGCTGCGGTTATACACACATACGTGCCGCACCTGATTGCCGCAGGGTTGGGCAGCGGGTTTTGAGGAACGGTGTGACAATGAAACACGATCTGATAGGTTCGATCGTCAGCTTCACGGGCCACTGAGCCCGCGACAATGCCGAAAGGCCCGACGACAGGAGGGCGGAAGGGCCCGGGGACCCTGGAGCGAGAGTGTTTCGCTAAGTGCTTGAAATTCAACGCGACCCTGCCCATCCTGTGCTTCGTGCGAACTCTGCACTCTCCAATCTTCCTCTTCCTCTCCTCATTTTTTCTCCGTTATTTTTAGTAATTTTAGATCGTATATATTTTCGCGTGAACTTTGTAAAAGTAGAAGTGTGGAAATTCGATCTCGTCAGCCCATTCATCCTATGGATATTTGCTGTTAAGATAATACACTTTTTTGTGCTTCAGTGACTGATTTTTATGTAAGTCGAGAAAAGTAATATTATTAATTGAAACATTAGATTTTCCAGAGCAAAAATTGCGATATTTATTATGTTAATATATTATATTGATCGTGTATATTTGGTACGTGTTCAAATGTCTTTTTATGTATTTGAATGCAGTCTTAATCGAGTAAATTTATTTGTCGTATTATATAATAAATGCGCATTTGAAAGTCGTGACAATCGTGAAATATAAAAATGTTGGAAGCAGAGTTATTGCATTTTAAAATGGAAAATGGGTCAAAATGAACTCGAACGGAACGGCAAGATTGATGGCGAACCAAGCGATACAAATTTAGATGAACGATATTTTTCTCGGAATAAAACGTTCTCGAAGATTTGATCACGAATGCGCCCCCGTTGATTTCTCACGTTCTCATAATTTCTTTTTTTTTCTTTTTTTGCTTTTTCTCAGTTATGTAAATCCGTGCGCATCCCTGTATCCTCTTCCGGTTCGCTCTTTTACCTCTCGTTGCATTTTCCATTTTCACTCCTATCTCTATTTTCGATGAGCCTCAAAAATACGAAGACTTACGGTAAGGCTTACGCGCTCACGACGTTTATCACGCGATATTTCTGTCGGACATCGGCTCTCGGATCGCAAAAAAGACACGCGCCCGCCTGTCAGCGCGACTCACGCTCGCGAAGGAGGCGCCTGATGGAAATATCGCGCAATGAGTGTCAGGTACAGGAGCGTTGCAACGAGGAATTCGAAGACACACATTTGCGAGGCGACGGAGAATATGAGAACGACATGGAAAATTCACGCGAGTTGTCGCCTCACCAACGGGAGAAAGCTATAATAAAGGAAAAGTACTGGTTCGCTTGTAAAAATTATTGATTAAATTTTGTTTTAACGCGTTTACAAACATGGGGAGTAAAATCAATACGTGCACGTGGATGTTTTATTTTAGACATCTTAGAAATATAAAATCACCGGCTAATAACACATGTTGGGTGGACTTTCATTTGGAATTTATCTATCGAAATATTTAAATGTTGCAAAAGGAGAAATTGACCAATCAACTTCCTGGCGAGGAAATATCACCGTGGAATTCATAGTCGAGAATTCTATGCACCCTCTATGAACATTTCTCCGAGGCGACGACGCAACACAAACGTGATCATCCATCATCCACTGGCACGTTCTAATTCTGGCAACTGACCTAACTCACTGACGACACATACGCGCGCAAGTTGGTATAGTCGTTTCGCGATGTGATTCGTGAGTTTTTTTGGCGTTGCAATTTTGTCGGTGTCGGTGATTTAGAATGTGAAAGGATTGTAGCACGAAAGAGATATTTTTGTGTTATCGCTATCAAATCCTCGTTATCGCAACGAATTTGCACGAAATGCCATTTTAAAGTAATTATTTGTGATAAGTAGGTTATATCATTTCCATAAATTAGTTTCGAAATTAAAAGATACATTTTTCATTTTGTATAAAATTAGAGAGAGAGAGAGAAAGTTATTGTTTTTGTCAATATATTGTTTATTTAATTCTTCCTAATTCGTGGAGAACATCGATTAATTTTTCGTATAATAACACCGACTGAGAAAAATCGGTTCTCAATTTGAGTCTTAAATTGAAAGTTCACTCAATGGGTTACTCCATTCAGTCCGGCTTGCTCCAATAACTCTTGTGATCTCCAAGAAGCACACCCTCTGACGCCTCGTCACTTTAAATTTTACGGGCCACAAATGTTTGCCTTCAACCCTTTCCAAGTGGCTTATATACCTATGTAAAGTGCACACAAGGTATATCTTCGAGCTTCCCCGCTTGCTTTCATCCAAGGATATTCTTCGACAAACTTAGAATCGATTCTGCGCGATTGTACGCGTTAATTAAATTCTGCATTTGAACGAGTATACAGGGTGTCCTGCGGCGTACATCCGACAAACTATATTCTCTCGGGAGTTTTCAAAGTTAATATTTTGCCGGTAAGAATTTCTCTCCGCTGAGAATTTAATCGACAAATTTTCAGCCGCAAAACATCGACCGGTTTTACCACTCCGACACGTTATTCGGAATATAGTTGGAATGCGTGCATATGTTCCGCTACATATATGTATAATAGCGTGCGATTCCACGAATGTAAATTAAACTCCATGGAACGTAAAGTGAGACGGCGAGGATACGGAATAAATGACCGGCCGACCTTTGTAAGCCGAGGCTGTATCAATGTAAAGGTAACATCGGCGGCTCGCGCACGAAACCGGCAATTAAAGGAACGATTCGCGTTGCGGTACCAACCTCCATTTTCGTTCCTCGCCGATTTATTGACCACGAACCCGCGGAAATGCATCCCTCCGTCCGCTGCAGGAAACGCGATTTCATTTTATACGATGAATAAACGCGGTAGGTTATTTATCGTCGCGGGAAACGTATCAACTTAAAAGTAATACTGTGTCGGACATCGTCTCAGTTCATATTTTAGCCGGATTAAAAATGTATTACGTGAAAACGTGGCGTAAAATGCACATGATGATGGGATCGACCGTCGCGACGCGCCTTGCGGCGCTCGGGAAATTGTCTTGGTACGCTGACCCAGTGTGGTGTATGCCGTTGGATCGAAATAACTCTTTGGCCAGCTTCCTAGAACCACCGAAATTCTACTCGCTAAGCCACGCGTCTGCACTGTCTCCATTAGCACAGCTAAAATGGATGAAACCGGAAGCGACTCGCGAACCCCGAGCCCCAACGATCGTCTGAGAATCGTGGATGAATTACTGTTCATTGACCCGATGTATTCTTAGGGATATATGATAGAGCGATATCGATATCGCTCCGTCTATCTAAATAAAATGTTACATTTAAAGACGAGCTTCGATCAGATTATACCGCTTCATTATAATCGTTATACCGGTAGCAGGCGTAATTGGTGAACAATAGCGATATCTCCTAATGGAAATATAATCTTTCCTTCACTAGAATTTCTCTCCCAGTCGATATCATATTTTTTATTCGTGAATTTGATACTTTTAATATTGAATATTCTTTTTTCTTGTAATTCATATCTCTACCCTTTTTTACAACACAATTCACCGATATCTCTTTTAATCGCGACTCGACGTTTCTTTTTGATAAGAAAACTCATCTCAGCTTTGAAATTATTTTGAAGCATTATCTCATATGTATTAAGTGCACCAATTATGTATGTTATCCTGTATATTAATTAACAGATATTTGCAGAACATACACTGTGTACAGATATTTAATAGCATTATAAGAGCACGGCAAACTAAGAACAAGTGCTGATATTTGCTCTGTTCGTTCTTATCGGACGACAAGGGGTTAAGTACCCCTTGCAAGAATGGTTCGCTAGGCGAAAGGCGCGTCTTCGCGGAAGATCGTGTTCCCGTTCCGCAGCGTTTACAGCTAACGATAACTTTATTGGATTATCGCATCGTTGCACTTAACCCGTCCAATTCCGCCAATTGACTCGACACACCCACGCTCCCTCCGCCTGGAGCTCTCGCGGCAGGCTGTTTACGTCGCGACGCTTTATCCGCATTCCGAATTACCGGGTCAGTCGAAACGCATCCTGGCTGGCTCCTTGCAAATTCATGCAAACTGATGCATGGGGAACTTTCGTTTTGACGACGTTGGAAAAATTCGCTGGAGACAGCCAGTTTTAATAAAAAGGACTCGTGCGTTTCGCAAGTCCAATTTAAAGTGATTTAACAACACGTGCGAAAGTATCTCTTTTCAAATGTTATTAATAGTATTTTGATATATTGAATATTGCTATATGAGTTGCTATATAAGTTTGCTTATTATTAAAATAGTTGAACATTATTCGACAACATCCCGGAAATTGGCGAAAAAGTCTAATTTTGCGTCCTGCTATCCCAAGTCTATCCCGACAAGTAGGACATTCGACTTATGCGTTTTTTATCGAGGGCTACATGAGGGTGCTCGTGTACCCAGCGACACTAAACGGAAGCAGTTGGCCGTGGGAAAAAGAGGGTCCCGCGACAGATTGAAGGTCAGCGGCGACGTCGTCGCGTGGCAAGATTAGCGTATTATGTTATGCGCTATGTCACGCGTGCGATCGTGCCTGCATATGCAGGAACACGATTCCAAACGATCGTGCATCGCCGAGTCAAAGTCCAAACGCGTTCGTTCGGAGTCAAAATCACCGCAGTAATTTACAATAAACGTCAATTTTAGAAGTACGCTTTGGCGCCAGCTTCTTTCTTCGCGATACAAAGTAGCCGGTCTACATACAAAGCGTCTCTAAAAGTAGATAAATACTCTGCGGATCTACGCTTTCGAAACTCGCCGTCACGCGTGTGACGGATCCCTTCTCACTTTAATGACAGTGCACATATCGATCGCACCATTGACAATCGTCCAAATAGTCGCTGTTGCGACAAGTCGGTCGAGTCCCCCGACAGTCGGCCTGATTCCGTCGTGGCTTTTATCCCCGCGAACGTGATCGGAATGGATCCCCCCTCTTTGTCCCTCCTCGCCGCCATATCCTTTCGCAGGAAGGAATACGGATACTGCACCGTGTGCACCGTTAGCATTTTTTTTTTCAAGAAGCTGAAATAACATCAGAAATATTTTTATCAGCGTCATTTTATTTATATTCTCTCTTGAGACGAGACTTCTACTCGACTGGCCGATCGTGTTAGTCAGAAGCGTTATCGGCGATCTAATAAGCGGGTTCCGAATGGTCAACAAAGCCCGTGCCAACATTGCCGGCCAACAAACCTCGGAATTCGGTCTGGGGCGAGATTCTTTGTTGGCCAACTTTGTTGGGAGCCAATGTAAACGGGTCACAGACGGCCGGCAACGCCGGAATGATGTACTCAGAACTGAGAGAGGGCAAGAGAGGAAGAGAGAGAGAGAGAGAGAAGAGTCACTTCTCTGTGGCTCTTAGTGGTTGCGCGGTATAACGTGTGTGCTCGTCTCGCAATAATCGGTACCGTTAGACACAATAGGTTCTCGCGGGCATTCGGTTTTGTTCGCGCTCTCAGCTCACGAAATCGCGCGACTAAATCACCGTTCGCGAATTCTTCGTGCAATTTTTTTCCTTCTCCTCACCGACATGAGTCGTCATCTTAATTCGCAAAAAAGGCTGTCCGCGACGCGTCGTTCTCTCTTGAGCGTCACGCTCACTCTCTGCCTTTCTGTCGAACAAGCACGGATTCTTTGGGCGATCCGAAGTCGATGATCGCACAAGGTGGACGACCGCGTAATAGTCAGTCGGAGAAATTTCAATGCCGGCGTCGTGCACGCGCGGAACCTAACCACCGGACTCGCAAATCGTTAACCTCCGCACAGTGGCACTGTCTCATCATCGTTCCGCTGTCGTTATGGCGATCATAAACGCGGCATCACGCGAGTACAGAGAATTTTTACACGGCCAGCGAATTGCACGCGGATCGATGATCGCCGGGTCTGCAAACACGAAAGAACTCCTCGTTGAATCATTTCCTTAAGCGAAATCTTTTAATTAGTTAGTTTTCAAGTAGCTGTCGTGAAAACTACGAGCCGTGAAAAGACGTGATTTAAGCATCGATGAACACGGAAAATGTTTCTTACCGAGTAAGTTCGAGAGCGTTCCGACGAAATGTTTTCACGAGAAGTAATCACCGTAGAATCCGTAATCAGGTGAAAGCGCGTCTGTCTCGGGGAGGAGGGGGGAACGCGCTGGTTGTACACGTGAATCGTGAGAAACTAAGTATAGCGCTTTGATCGGCAACATGCTAATTATCGAGGGTGCCGTGAGCTCGACTCCGCAGTGTCCAATAAATTCCAAAAGGAGATAAACGGCGAAAGAGTTCCGTGAATCTCGCCCATTCATCTCCTCCTCTGTCTCTCTTTCTCTCTTTCTCCCGCTCTCGTCTTTCTCTCGTCACTTTGATCGCTGCGAAATGACTTTATCGCCATAAGCTGGCCGTACACAGCTTCGCTCACCCGATCTTTCGTGGGTTCGCGGGTCGCAACGCTGTAGCGGTTTATTCGCGCGTTCATCACTGCACTTTCGAATCAGAAGGTCTGCTGCAAGATAGGAACGATTTAAACCAGACGAAACGCACTCCCGCCGAGCACTCGCGCTGATAAAACGCGCAGCCCACGGTCGCTGACCCGCTCTTATTAATCCTCTGAGAAGCACTTTGAGGGTCCGGTTTCTCGATTCACTTTCTGTGTTTAATTTTCTTATCGCGCGCTCTTCGAGAGTTATCGACCCGCCGAGATTTTCGATCCGAGAACAAATTAAACGGGTTTTTGTCTTTCGCAAGGATTTCAATTGATGAAAAAGATCGATTGAGAATATCGCTACCATAATTTTGAAATAAAATACATTAGTAATGCGTAAAAATGTTAATAATTACATTAATGCCAAATAGTTACAGTTATACGACTCTTATTGGCCGTTCCTCGCCCTCTTTAGATGAATCATACTTCTGCGCGTAAAGAACTGTGCCGGTGCCTTCTGAGAAGCTCATATACAAACCGTAAATGGCGGTGGAATCACTTAAACCCCATGATACCGCTGCCGGCGAGTCTTTCCGCGGTTCTGTCCTACCGGGTTAATCCTGCGTGCGCCATTAACAAGACGCCGGTTTCACCGGTTCTCGTTAGCGAGATCGCGGAAAATCGCGATACAGAGCGGTAGTCGCTGAGCACTCGTTAACTCGCTTGCTCGATTTAGCGCAGATCCTGATTTCTAGAAAATCCGACAGGACTGGCTATGGCCGACCGCGAGGGTTGAAATCGGATACATGATTATATCGGGGACTCGTTTCGCGCTCGCATATAAGGAGAAGCATAATACGTATACCGAGTGTATCATAAAATAATGCACACACTTGTACACTTCTTGATCATTTCTACATCACTTATCTCGCTGCTCTATTAACACTATCTCGATGAAAAACCAATATATTAGAAACCACTTTTGCATAACTACTCTCACCGATGGCGGGCCTTCTATTTCATAGATTTCTCGTGTTATGTCACACATATCACCCTATATATACGTAATCCTAGTAACCACTGTCAGAGGACGACTGCTCTAGGTGCAGCGACAGATAGTCGCTCGTATTACGGTCCGTTGATACTACAGTTACGTTAATGCTCGCGCGACAGAAGGAAGTCGAGACGCGGAAGACGCAGGATCAGGGAGATGGAGCGGTCGTTACGTCGTATCCCTCATCCTTCGCATGAATCCTCGGGCCCGTTCGCCGGGAACGAGGCGGATTATTGCGTTGTCGTAATTAATCGGCCTACCGCTTTCTCATCTTCCGCAGGATGCACAAACTGTAACATCGCTTCACCGTGAGTGCAGTAAATCCTTCCCAAGTAAATCCTTCCGCATCCTAAAGTAAAAATATTCTTAAAGTTTAAAGTTTAAAATTCTTTTAAATTTTCAAGCAATAGATTGAGGATATTAGTAAATGCGAAGAAGTATTTTCAAAAATTCGACGTCTATAAAGTGGAAGAATCCGGAAATATCTGCGATGTAGGATTTGCACGCTCTAAGATCTATAAATCCGACTATCGATTGTCGAGCAACCCCGCGGTCGGGTCATAGAATCTAGGATCAAAGAATCTATAAACACGAGGATCTTATATCCATATGTTACCGTGTCACTGAATCCGACTATAATCCAGGATTCACGAATCGTGTGATCCGTGACACGTGCATACGTAAAATCTTCTTTCGTTCAGGATTCACGCATGGAAGATCAGTGCTTACGCTTACACACACGGCCACGTTTATCGGCGGATCTATAAATCCGAGATCCGTAGTAGCGCCGGCGACGCGAATTCGCGGGACAACGGCGTCGTTAGAGTCAATTTCTGCGCTTCCGCCGCCGACGCATAGCGCTGCTTGGGCGAGTGAGACCTGGATCTTTAAAAATGGCGAACCGTGCAAACATACTCGGCCTCGAATGTATAGCTGGACAGGCTATTGAGAAACTTTTACTTTAAAATAGTAATTGATAATTGTATGTGTGTGTTGCTTCTTTTTATGCAACATTACCGATGACGTGAGTCTTCGAAAATTACACGTCCTACGTTGTGTCAACAGTGTCGAGAGAATCGAAATTGATCGTTTCCGTACTTAATTATTTAGATATACTGCTATTATATTATCACTCGAGTAATTTCCCGTCGTAAATTTTCTTCCACGAAGATACGTCGTTTTCCTGTTGGAGAAGACCGATTCTCTCATGCAATCGTGCTTGTATGTCCCGCGGTTCTCTCCGGTCGCGCGTTACAATACCATCGCGTTGCGTGACCCGAATCCACGCGTATTTCTATTTGATTACATGTATTTTATTGGCGCGGCTTTTCCTATATCGTAACGGCGTAAATGTGTGTGTGTGTGTGTGCACCTCCTTCGGGCACCATTGCAATGCTCTGCTCTATTAACGGGGACGACAAGGAAGACGCGACTAACGGCATCGGTTCGCGCGAGTTCCGGCTCGGATCTTCGAGCCGGAGGCTCCTTGCACAGGAGGAACCTCCTCCGCGGGGCCGCGTTTCTCCGGCCAGGAAGTCACGCCGCCGGAAACCGCGTCGCGCGAGTTAACGTTACCGACGACGCGTGCCGGAAGCCATGCGAGCGGTGAAAGAAGAGTAGCGGGATAGACGGACGGGGCATAATTGAGGATTATTTCGTTCTAGTTCTTAATCACCCAAGTACGCGTAGTAAGAAGCGCCGCGTTTCTCGTCCGTGCGCGCCTACCTGAGAAAGTTCATCTCGACCTCTCGGCCGGTCGGCTGATGAATCCCTAATTAAGTCAAATTGACGTCTAGATGAGAAATTAATTGGTAGCGCGGTTTTATGCATACGATGTTGCTGTCTCTCTCTCTCTCTCTCTCTCTCTCTCTCTCTCTCTCTCTCTCGCCGTAATCGTTAATCATAGATTGCGTAATTAAGAATCCTGACTTTTACATCCGATCGCGCAACTTTTTACGGTTAATGCGCTGAGTACCGTCTTAAAGTCGAATGAAATCTCCTGTCTGGCGTAAAACCTGTTCGAAATTAATTAATGAGAAAAGAAAGGTTCGTTCGCACCGGAAACGGCTCCTAAGTCTCGACGAGTGACGACAAATTTTCATCGGAGGATATCTCTCGATTCTTATGTTTATCAAAACGCACACAAGCGACGTTCGACGCGCCGATGTCGCTAACGCCCGGCATGTAACGAGACTTCGCAACTGTTTTCTCGCCTTCAGACAGCGAGGGATAACGAGCGTCGGCAGGACGACTTCGTTGTAATTACTGTGTCGGATTAGATTAGATGGCAAGATAATTGGATCACGGCAGCCGTCGATAGCAGTCGTCTCTAGCGGTAGAGAGAGAAGGGGAAAGAGAGAGAGAGAGAGAGATAAAGAGAGAGGAGCGCTTGCTCTCTCGCTCTGAGCTCTCTCTCGATGGCAGTAAATGTCGGTTTTCTCGACGCGACCGGCAATGAAAGTCGAGCGGCGAGCCCCGGCCCTTCCTACGCGTCGCGGCTTTATAGTGATTGACTATTTCTGGACGTTGGCTCGTGAATCAACTTTGTGGCTGAAAATATACGTACGCGCCCGAGCGGAAGTGCGTGCATAGGTGCACCGGCGCGCATAGGTGTGCTCTCCCTCTCTGTGCGCGTTTGACGTGGAGCAGCGGACATTTCCGCGAGACGAAACCGCACGAACACCCTGAGATAAGCGAATATAGCTGAATCTATTGTGTAAAATATTTCACAGTTTTTTTATCGGCTAGCAATTTGGACCGATGATGCGAAGACCCATTTGTATATATCGGTGGAGCCTCTCCTATATTTAACAATTTTTATTCGTCCGGCGAGTCCGTTGATCCAAGGACTTTTGAGCCGTACATAATCCTAGCGGTAAAACTCGAGACTTTATTTATTACGCGCCACAAACTTTTTCGAAATATTTTACAATTGTTTTGACTTTGTCACGCCTGTTCATAACTCTAACGGTTTCGACAACATCGTCTATTTGCTCGGCCGCGAAAAGCGGAGGCGGAAGGAAAGATTGAACGATCGCGTAATCAGATGTTGACGTCATCGCGATGACTTCATCCACGTTTTCTATGCACGTGTCGTGAAACCGCGTTTCGTGAGCAGAAATATGATCGTTGCATGAGCGCTGTTTTAACCCTTGCCCGGTAGTTTTACCGCCGTACGTATCTTCGTCAGAGTGCACAAGGTGAGCTGCAGCAGTCTCGACCAGTCTAGTAGAGACGGTTTCGGATAATAACCGGACTATACGGGATGCATCGACAATTGACGGGAGGGGGGGGGG